>NC_090750.1:96051878-96071878 GCF_036898095.1 Palaemon carinicauda
GAATGAGGTTTCACGGCGCACCTTGAACTCCTCATGGAAGAAACTGTGGCCAGCCGTTGTAGCAGAACGAGACTTTGAAGGTTTCGATCCCTAAACCGAAGACGAGGCCGTTGATGATCCTGCCCCCGAGGGTGATGTTGAGGAAATAATTTCAATCGGGAGGTTCATGGGGCTTGTTGTCGATGAGGCTGACGTCCATAACCTTATCGAGGAGCACAGGGAGGAGCTTACGACTGAAGACTTAAAGGAGTTAGAGGCAATGCAGTTGACGATCATTCAAGAAGAGCACAGCTCTAGTGGAGGCGAGGACGGAGGGGGGGAGACTGGAAACGACATCGTCAGAAATAAGGGAAGCTATCGGTTGGTATGAAAACCTTACAAGTTTCATTGAAAAAAACACCCAGAAAAACTTCACACTAGTCGTCTTATGCAGTGTTAATGATAAGTGTATGAGTCAATTTAGGAATATGTTGAGGAATCGTCAGAAACAGGCTTCTTTGGATAGATATTTCTCCAAAAGATAAATTTCAAAAAGCAAAGACGATAATAGTGATTCTATCAAAAAAGGTAAATAAGAGTAATTTTTCAAGTTCTAAAAAAAAAATCATAAAAAAAAATTTCAAAAGACAAAAATAATAAAAAAAGCATTTTTAATTTTAAGTGTTTATTAGTAAAAATAAATTTATTATCAAGTGTACATAACATAATTAGCATTGATACATTTTTATATCTACCGTCTACTCCCCCCTCTGCCTCCACCCACTACCAGCTCAAGTCACGTCACTCCAAAGGTAAATAAGATTTAATTTTTCCTTTACAGTACTGTATAGTATATAATTTTTATTTATAATGTTATTTAATTATATACTGTACAGTACTGTACATGTATATTATATATAAGTATACTGTAGTACAGTGCTTACTATACTACTGTATTGTATTTTGTTACATTCTAATTTTCAATGTTTTTACCAGGGGTTTTTCACGCATTAACTATTCTATTGCCTGCCAGACGACATTTTCACCATACGATACCGACTCCGGAACAGATCAATGTCGTATGGCGGGGGCCTACTGTATATATATATATATATATATATATATATATATATATATATATATATATATATATGTATATATATATATGTATATATATATATATATATATATATATATATATATATATATATATACACGTTCATTTCAAACCTCAAATAAAAATTTTTCTTTAAAATACAACGTTATAATAATGTATTGATTCAAATATACCCTTATGGCTGAGTAAAACTATTGATTTAATTGGTGGCACCGAAATGTTAATAAATCATAATGTTAACAAAAAATCAAAGAACGTGGTAAAGGACCAAAGCCATTTAAAACTAATATAAGTTTCCTAAATCTCTTTAAAAGCCAAGGAAAGAAATGATTGTATAGAGAAATATATTTCCAATTATTGCTCTAAAAATTATATAAAAAATATCATACCAATAAAAATAAATTTCAGAATGCAGAGTGGGAATCTTGTAATCACCAGAAACTGTTAGAGTTCAAAGAATAAACCTGCTGGCTTTGAGATTTAGATATTCTGTTTGATAGGTAGGACATAAGTAGTTGGAGACGCACCTCTATGAAAATTCCTTGAGCAATGCCTGATACAAATCCTCTTAGTTATCAATGTTTAAATCTCCAATAAAATAGAAGGGGGAGGAGGGAGGCAGAGGCGATAACGAAGAGCCCTAAATGACTCCGAAAGATGAGAGTTTGTATGCTCCTCGCACAGCGTCTTCATTTCGCAACTTTGGCATGAGGCTGAGGACGATCTGAGGGATCGGATGTCGAAATTTTAGGCCAAAGAGAAAGATGTTGGGTTCAAATTACTAGTCGTTCTGCCTCAGTAGTGCTCAAAGCTTTGGAGAATGTTTTATGGAAATGAATGCGTCTTCGAAATACTCTGTCCATAGTTTTTGATATTTCTGTAAAGTTGACTTTTTATATCTGTGAAATATAACCGATTTTTCTTAAACCTCAGATTGGTCTTTTAGTTCATACTTTAAAAATTGTCCGTAATATTACCATATTTATAATAAAGGAAGGTAGGTATTGTATGAAACTAGTAAAGAAAGGTAGCCTTCTTTTTCAACAGCTCCTGTGATGTAGATTGAAGGGTATTTGTCGATAAAGGCTGGTTGTAGATATATATTCGTATTTGGACGTTAAAACTCCCGAAACAAGTTAAAAGGGACATCGTACAACAGTTTAGCGTTCATATCACATGTTTTACTCTATTTATGGTTTCTCCGACCATTGAGATCCAGTGTAAATTATGGTGAATGAATTTTAACCCCAACAAAATGATTGTAAGTAGGTCGAGGACAGTGGCCCCCAAACATCCGGATCACAGCGTTGATAATGATTCTTTAAATCTGTTCGACTCTTTTGATTATGTGTGATTCTTGATAACAAATTTACTTTTAATAAATATATTCGGTCTGTGTCTTCTTCAATTGCACAAAAATTGGCTAATTGACAAAGTCTTTTAAGATTGTCGATGATCAATCTACTCTGAAGAAGTTTTAAAGATTCTATCCTTCTACCTTGTTTCAAGTATTGTTCTCCTGTTAGCTACGGAATCTCTTCTTAATTTTCTGGATAGGAATATTGTGGTCTATTGAATTTCTTATTCCTGATCTAGATATAAATATCTATCACCGGCGTTTGGTTAGTTTTTTCTATGCATTTTGCATAAGATTTTTCCTAATTCTGACCATCCTTTGCATTCACATATTCCCAGATAGTACCATCGTGTTCATAATACTAGGTATGCAGTTGATTCTTATAGTCATGCCTTCTCCCCATAAGGCTCAATACTACACATTATTCAAGAAGTATTATTCCAGCTGTAACCAGTTAGTGGAATGATCTTCTTAATCAGGTAGTTGAATCGGTTTAACTTTAAAAGTTCAGTGTTAGAGTGAATGTTTTTTTATGTTGAACATACAAAAAATCTATTTTAATGTTACTTTTCTTGAAATATCTTATTCTGATTGTTCATTACTTCCCTTCTTGATTGTTTTTTTCCTTATTTCCTTTCCTTACTGGGATATTTTTTTCTCTGTTTGAGCCCTTAGGCTTAAAGCATCCCTCTTTTTGAACTAGGACCGTAACTTAGCTAATAATAATAATAATAATAATAATAATAATAATAATAATAACCATCATTATCATCATCATCATCATCATCAATTATCTGAACATTCTAGAATAGTTTATAAGTTTAAATCAGATTAGCCTTACACATAATACATTAGAGAGTATCATATAGAAGGCAAAAGGAATTCAGTTAACCATAATGTATTCCATTAGAAGTGAGGCTGTGTCTCTTAAGTGGAACACCTGAGGAAAAGGGAAAGAATTTGCCCTTGAAGCTGCCATCCCTCAATAACTTCCTTAGTGGCAGGGACTTCACACCTGCAACATGCATGGAGTTATCATCCTCGATGAATGAAGGTTTCAGTGATTTATATCAGGTTATGTGAGACCGGATAACGTACAAATATGGGCATAAAATAGAGGACATTGTATTATTAGGACTATGACTTATTAGTCACCGAAAAGATAAACATTTTTATTTTTTCAAGTTATGAGTTGATGGGTAATGATCAAATAAGCATGCATTTTATTTCACTTAGTCTGACGATATCAATTAGCTCCAATCAAGCTTCCATTTTATTCTATACTGACTTTATATATATATATATATATATATATATATATATATATATATATACAGTATGTATATATATATACATACATATATATATATATATATATATATATATATATACATCTATCTTCATTATTTTTCTAAAACATTCACACACACACACACACACATATATATATATATATATATATATATATATATATATATATATATATATATATGTATATATATATATTATATAGATATAGATATAGATATACATATACATATATATATATACATATATATACATATGTATATATATACATATGTATATATATACATATGTATATATATGTATATATTTACATATGTATATGTATATATATATATCTATATCTATATATATATATATATATATATATATATATATATATATATATATGTAGACACATATACAATTAAATATACATACAAATGCAAACATCTTTGGAAATTGAACCATACAATATACGATTCTAGAGAAGATCTTGCTGTGGTACCAGAAGAGCTGAAAGAAATAGAATGAGATGAAATAGGCTTTGTTGAAATTAGAAAAACTTTGGCATCTTATATAGAGTTAAAAGACGGCTATAGGTTTTGCTTCAGAGGACATGGAAAGAAAATGGAGTGGATTCTCTTATTAATGAAAATCTTGCAGGTATCACAGAGGAATTTTGTATTACTAGTGATTGATTTCTAGAATTAATCATCAAACTAAATAAAAATTATAAACTGAAGATCTTTCAAACATATGTCCCCAACAACATCCCATACAGAAGAAGACATTTAAACTTTTTTATGAAGATCTGGAGATATCTATGAAAAAACATAAGACTTAATTTTGTTATGGGTGATTTCAATGCTAAAGTAGGTTGTACAGCAAGGGTTTCATAGACGTTCGTACACTGTAATGGTATTTCTTTTTTTGTCTTATCACTTGCTATTCCTTGCACTGATGATAGCCTAACCTGCTTAAGCTGGTTAACTCACGATTTTTTTTTTTTTTTTTTGTGACGTTTTTGCTTGCAATTGCTGGTATATAAGCTCGATGTCTGTTTAATAAAGTTTAGTTGCATTCCTCTTGCCTCTGTAACAACATAACAACACACTGGCACAATTGGTGACCGCTGGAGTATCGGCTCCCCCCCTCACTGCTGTGCCCTACTTGTTACAATGACACCCACCGAAGCTAACTCTTTGACACATGCCATTACAATGAAAAAGTGGCCTTTTGCCAGCAGAGAAGCGCCATCACAATGAAAAAGTTGCCTTTTGCCACCAGAGAAGCGCTTTCCTGGTTCCAGCGTGCCGAAGATCAGTTTTGCATCAAGGGCGCGAGTTGCCCAAGCAGCAAAGCAGACTATGTCGTCACAACTAACCCCGCATTCTCAGAAATCTTTGATTAGGTTTGCGACCAAGGGAACACCCCAATAGCATATGACGCCCTCAAAACATACATCCTAGAGCAATATAAACCATTGCCAATTGCCTGTATCGCTAACCTTTTTCAGCTTTTTCAACAGTTGTTGGAAGACTACAAGGCTTCGCTCGCCCTCAGAGAAATAACCAGTTTCACTCGCCTGCACCCTGCCGTAGACGGCTCTCCTTGGGACGTGAACTTACATCATTCCCTGTAGATATAAAACCTACCCGACCATGTATACATCGCCATTCCCGATGTCGATGTTTTGCCTATGAAGAACCTGATGACCAAAATCGACACCATTATGGAGAGCCATTTCAACACCTTCAAGACCTTCATCAATGCCTCCACTCCTGACGAAGAGAGCAATTTTTCAACAGTGACCAGAACTGACGCCCGGCCCGTGATGTGCCAGAGCAGCGACAAAGCCGCTCACCACCCACATAAGCTGCCCCTCGCTCATGTTCCAACCAACAACCTCTTCAGCCACTTACTGACACCGATCAGCCGGGCCAGCTTTGAAGAAATGTGTAAATATTTTTTAGTGGCAAAACATTTTGTAAGTAAGCCATATATTGTTCCAGTGGCCTCCACTATTTCTTACCTGGAATTTGTAAAATTTTTCTTTTTGTTACCCTAAGGAGACAGCTTTCGTTGCTATTTTTTATCTTATTGTAGATATTTCAAATTTGTTGAGAACTCTGATTCACACATTTCCTGAATTTTACCTTAGGTATGGAAAACAGGTAAGGTAACTGAAGGAAAGGCATAAGTAAGGACACATATTTAATGGAAAAGAAGAGTACAAATTGTAGTTTGTCTCTCGTTTATAATTAAGGAACATCGTAGACCACACCATGAATTTCCTGGAAATACAACTCCTTGGTTTAAATACCCCCAAGCAAGAGAACTCTACCACAAGACAGTGGAAGACCATGGTGTAGAGGCTATGTCACTATCGAAGATTTGAGATCAATGGTTTGATTTTGGAGTGTCCTCCTAGAAGAGCTGCTTGCCATAGCTAAAGAGTCTCTTCTACCCTTGCTAGAAGGAAGGTAACTACTGTGTGGCCAGACAAAGGACCCTATAACTCTATAGCGGTAGTATATCAACGGGTGCCTTAATAATCGCTAACCTCTTTTGTCTTGTAATATTTTCCAGTATATTTTCACTGAAGATTGGACGAAAGAGAAACAAGGAAAAAATGTAACAATATAGCCAACCTAAAACACTGAATGTCGGATTCAGTTACTGTTTGTTCTTAACATAAAATTATCACATTACGATTATATTAAAGTTTTCAATTGATTGAAATTAAAACAAACGTATATGCATAAATTTATTTCATAATTTATACGTATAATGGATATTATATACTATGTACATAGTGAGCTGCTTAATTGTTGATGAAAAAAATAAATAATGGAAATATCACAACGAAAACGCATCCTTATGTGATCATTCCCATAATTATGTTTCGCTTAATGACCTTAACGAAACTAGATTGGTGATCGCTCTGTTTGGAATTGTTTTGAAATAAAAGGTCAAGGAATGTATTTGAATCTCTACTGCGGGGCTCCATACCCAGTTGATGGCGGTGGAGGGGGAGGAGCATAAGAGTTGCTTCGGGAAGAGGCCGCTTCACGTTCTGCGGCAGCGTCTTCTTCAGCAGCCTTAGCGATCTGGTCGAGGACGAACTGGGGAATTGGGTGGGGGAATTCGGGAGCCACTGGCAGCAGGTCGGACTGGGGCTGATAACCGTTCTCGTCGGCGACATATTTTACTTCGACGAAAGTGCCGTCAGGAGCAGTGTATCTGATGGAAAATAAGTGCAGCATTAAAACCAGAGTAAGTTATTCAATACGAGAGAGAGAGAGAGAGAGAGAGAGAGAGAGAGAGAGAGAGAGAGAGAGAGAGAGAGAGAGAGAGAGAGAGAGAGAGATTGTCCTCTGGTGAATCAAGCAAAATATATCAGTATATTTCTTAAAAGAAAAAATATAAGATAAGATGGATCTCTAAGAAAACTTACGCGTAAACTCCAGACTTGACGACTGAGTCTTCTGGCCCATTTGGAGACCCAGACTGGGAGAAGACGATTCCATTGTCAGCCTCAAAATCGACACTGAAGCTTCCAAACTCATCCTGGGTTCGGTCGTCCCTCAAGATAGCTACTGGTGGCAGAACGACTTCAATGGCAGCTCTGTTGGAGGCAGCAGGGGCTCCGTAAGTAGGAGCAGGCGTAGGAGGGTCATAGGATGGTAGCTTGTCTGCAACAGCAACGGTTGCTAAAGCAATGAGGATTACCTGCAGAAAATTTTGAGTTTTTATTTAAAGATCTTTGTGGTATTTATGTTAATGCTGAATTGAGAAAGAAAGTATATACATACATAAATACATATATATATATATATATATATATATATATATATATATATATATATTTGTATATATATATATATATATATATATATATATATATATATATATATATATATATATATATATATATATACATATATATATATGTATATGTATATATACATGTATATATATATATATATATATATATATATATATATATATATATATACCCTGAAGAAGAGTTTAAGTGTGTGAATATATTCTACTCACAGTTTCATGTTGGAAGTGTCGGTGATAGAATACGAGAAATAGAGAGAGAGAGAGAGAGAGAGAGAGAGAGAGAGAGAGAGAGAGAGAGAGAGAGAGAGAGAGAGAGAGAGAGACCCAAACAAATCTATTCGATGCCAGGACACAGATAGAGAGAGAGAGAGTGTATATATATATACATATGTATATATATATTTATATATATATATATATATATATATATATATATATATATATATATATATATATATATATATACCCTGAAGAAGAGTTTACGGGTGAGGATGTATCCTACTCACAAACTTCATCTTGGAGGTGTCGGTGAGAGAATGATAGAAAGTCTCTCAGGTGAGCACTTTATATAGCGGAACAGGAAAGACGCCCAAAGGACTTAGTGTATCGAGGATCTATTTGGGAGGCTGGACGGACTGGGAGAAGGGGTGTGCCCTTGACTCTTCTTAAACAGCTTCCATCTTTCATATCTTACTCTTGACTTAAACAAGGTATAGTTAGAGTGACGTAGTCATTTAAATTTGCAGAATATATAGTTTTGCGATTGGGAGAAGCACTGGCAAAGTCCACATTCCCCATTTGTTATAGATTTCACATCATTCCAGAGGTAGTACAATAATTTTTTGGTTAGAACACTGATAATTCATATTCTTATTCATATGGAGAGCTTATTATGTTTTTTTTATTTATCAAAAGTTATTCAAACTAGAAAAAAAAGATTATTTTCATGCTAGGCAAATGCGGATTAAATGGTATTTGCCGATCATTGTCAATGTTTACAGGTATATTTGTCTTTTTTTATTATCCTACTTACTTCTGTCTGTCGTTCTGTCTATATCCACTATCAAACAGAAATGCCTTATACCACAACCACATGCACGGGACATATAGGAATTCGTACTGAAACTTCTAGGATAGTTTGTCAGGTTTTTGTACATTTATTCTACGAGTTAAAATAAAAAAAAATATATATATATATATAGATATATTACAAAGATGTAAATCTGTAATAAACTGCCATTGATTACATGTTCTATAATAATCAGCTTCAACCCTTCCAATTACTCAAATAGTTGGATAATTCGCCTTATACTTCCAATGATAAACAAAATATAGAAAAGACATGAGGAAAGATTTGGGATCAATCGTTAAGGCAAAACAAAGGCTAGAGCGAGTCATAGATATCTTTGTAAATGTTCTATAAACAATTACCTTTAACTACGTGAAGGGTAAAGGATTCATTTCACAAATTTTCATGTTTTTTTTTTTTCTCCGACAGCATGATTCGATTAGCCATGGTAGCTACAGAGATTTTAGAATTCAACCTTATCATTTGGGATTCTAAATGAGAGAATGTTAGTGTGTGTGTGTTTAGGGATGACTAAAGCTAAGGAAATTTTAGACTATCTTTAAGGGAATGTTCAGTTATCAGAGCATCCACGCAATATAGATTCGAATAATAGTTGTTTGCGTCAATAGGCGTTGGAGATGATGATAATGATGACAAAAAAAAAAAAAAATTATTTGGAATAACCTTACAATCCATTATAATTTTCTTTTCTTCCCTCCTGACCAGAAAAAAATAGTCATTGTGAGGCTCATTTCATCCACTCTTATATACCAGGAAAAAAAAAAAGAAAAAAAATAGCGAATTCCTCGGTGATAGTTTGAAAGCAAAAGGTATTAAAAGGAACAAACACACAGACGTCGAAAAATCAACAGCTCCTTTAAGTGAGAAAAGCACAAAGTTCATTATTATTATTATCACTTGCTAAGCTACAACCACTCATTCACAATTCTTGTTTTCCGCCAACAGCTGGGCACGAAACTTTGCTGTTGCACCAGACAAACTATGCTCCTTGAAAGCTATACACCTTTCGTACTTAGCTCTGAATAGCTAGATCCAATTCATACACCTCTACGATGATATTTATATTTACGCGAAAAAATTTGTTCCATATAACTCGATTCAATTATATTTACTTCTAGCATTTAAACAAATCTGCCAAAGTCATAACATTGATTGTACATACTAACATAAAGAAGAACTAGCTAGTTAGCCTATGTACGTTTTCAGCATATATATGCTTAGCTATTATCTATTCCAATGACTTTTCAGTTTTTTTTTCTTTTCCAGTGTAATAAGTGTTAACAAGACTTTGATGGGTCATCAAATCACAGATATGAAAACCAATTTTATTTTTACTCTATTGCTGTGATCAAAACGACCTTTATCAAGATGGATATATTAGGTTTCTAAACTGTACTTACACAGAAATATTAGTAGATTTTTATATAGATTAAAAAGAATCTGTATGTACAGAATAAAAAAAAAATAAAAACACCATGCTTCTATATTAATAAAAGTAGGTTTCTATTTTGACAGTGAAATCAAGTAGATAGAAATATCATGTTTCCATATACACTCAATTAAACCCATTATTGCCTACCGTATATGAATATAATCGAAAATAGCAAGGCTACAAAAAATTTCCCATTTTCTGACTGAATTTTATCATCATCATCATCATCTCTTCCCACGCCTATTGACGCAAAAGGCCTTGATAAAATTTCACCAGTAGTCTCTATCTTGAGTCTTTAATTCATTACTTCTCCATTCATTCTCTCCGAGTTCATGCTTAATAGTCCTCAGCCATGTAGGGCTGGGTCTTCTAACTCTTCTAGTGCCTTTTGGAGCCGAGTTAAACGTTTGGTGAACTAATCCGTCTTGGGGGAGTGCGAATAGCATGCTCAAGCCATCTCCATCTACCTGTCACCCTGATCTCATCCACAAATGGCACTCGAGTAGTCTCTCTTATGGTTTCATTTCTAATCCTCTCCTGCCATTTAACTCCCAATATTCCTCCGAGGGCCTTGTTCTCAAATCTACTAAATCTATTGGAGATTGTTTCATTGCCTTACTGTAACACAGATCTCACTAAACTGATATAAAGTTTGATTTTTATATGTAATTCAAGGTACTTTGATTTCAAAATTTTACTTAACCTAGCCATTGTCTGATTTGCTTTTTAAATTTTCCATTAAACTCCAACTCTAAAGACCCTGTATTAGAGATCAATGTTCCTAAATAATTATAGGATTCTACATCATTTATCCTTTCTCTTTCCAATAATATTTCTTTTTCCATAGCATATTCCGTTCTCATTATCTTTATATCTTTCTTCTATTTATCTTGAGCTTAACCTCCTTTGATATTTCATTCATCCTGTGGTGTTCTGCTAATAAGGACAGTGTCATCAGCCTACTCTAGGTCAGATAATTTCCTATTACCAATCCAGTCCAATTCTTCTCCACCATCTCAAACTGTTCTATGCATTACAAAATTCATGAGGAAGATAAACAACATAGGTAACAACACATTCCCCTGAAGTACTCTGCTGCTCACTGGAAATTCATTCGATAGGACTCCAATTACACTACCTTTGCATTTGCTATGTTCATGAACAGACTTAATAAGATTTACATTTTTAATAGGAATTCAATAATAACACAGGACTCTCAACAAAATTAGCTAGCGCACATTATCAAAAGCTTTTTCCTAGTCCACAAATGACATCAAAAGTGGATTTCTATATTCTATACATTGCTGTCCAACATATGTCAAAATGAAAATTTGGTTAGTACAACTTTTACCTTTTCTAAATCCTGCTTGTTCATCTCATCTTTTCATCAACCTTTCTCTTTAGTCTCTTTAGAATGGGCAAACGATATATTATGACAACTAATGTAAGGGTGATTCCTCTGTAATTATTGCAATTAGTCAGGTTTCCTTTTTTACCCATTTTCAACAACACTCCTAACTCCCATTCATAAGGCGTTGCTTCTTCCTGCCACATTCTACAAAATAATCAAGTAATTATTCTGGGGGACTCTTCATTTTCAGCTAGGATAATCTCAGCAGTTATTTCATCGTAACTAGAGGCTTTTCATCTCCTGAGTTTTTTTTTTTTTTTTCTTCTTTTTTTTTTTTAAATGATCACTTTGACTTCAAACACACACAATTCATTCATGGCCACATCAAGTACTTCCTCAGCTTCAGTTATATCAACAAATTACTCCCTTCATATCTCCCATTCACGACCTCACTAAATTGTGCCATCCTACGTTGCATTTCTCCATATTCTGTTGTAATAACAGATCCATCTCTCTTTTTGATGGGTATATGTTTCTCCTTTTCCAACACAGAGATTGCATTGATAATTCTATAAGCCATTCTTACGCCATAGAAACTCCCTGAATTCATAGCTTTGTCAGCTTCATCTGGTTTCCTGTCTAAATACTCTCTCCAGTCATTCATGGCTATTCTTTTGACTTCACTATCAATATTGGAAAACTTAGCATGCTCTACATTGTAATTTATATTTCTTCCTCGAAAACTATCAACAATCAATTTCTGGCTCTGACTCCTTTTTCATAGTATCCCAAGTATAATTTTCTATTCATGGCTTTCTTCTTGTAACTACATGTCTCAAAACTTTACTACCAACTGACTGATATATATTCTTAATATCACACCCTTTTTCATTAATTGTCTGCTCTTCAAAGTCTCTCAAAGTCTCTAAGATTGCAAATCGATGCGTTCATTCAATTGCAAATGTTTCAATGTGTTCATCTTCTAGAAGCTTAGTTGTATCAAACCTTGGTATTCTATTTATATTTCGGTTCGGTGATTTCAGTTTTAATTTCAGTGTGGCAATGAGGAGTCGATGATCAATGCCAATATCGGCACCTCTATAGCTTCTGACATTTCTCAGAGTCCTCCATCTCCTTTTATTAATGGCTATGTGATCTATATGACATTTTTAATGGCCACAAAGTGAAGTCCATGTATATTTGTGGATGTCCATGATCTGGAAAAGAGTACCTCTAATAACAAGATTGTTTGTTCAACAGAAACTTATGAAATGTACTCCATTTTCATTTGCAACTTCGCTAAGACCCTCAACACCCATCAAATTTGTTATACCTTGATTATTCCTTTCAGCTTAAGCATTGAGGTCACCAATCACAATTTCCATATCTCTCTCTGGGATTTCATCTATTACACTCTACAGTTCTTTATAGTATTCGTCTTCCCGTTCTTCAGGGGAATCATTTGTGGGTACATAGAAAACTGTAATACTTATATTGCAATTTCTTGATTTAAAATTTGCAAGTAACAATCTACTATTTACAGGTCTTCACTCAGTTAAAGCCTTTCCTACTCTTGGTGTCATCATTATCCCTACCCCTTCTCTTCAAACTAAATCTGTTCTTCCTGAATATATATATATATATATATATATATATATATATGTAAATATATATGTGTGTTTATATATGTATATATATATATATATGCATATATATATATATATATATATATATATATTGCTTTGGTCTTAGTTTTTCCTGACCAATCCCCTTAACCCATGTTTAACTTAGGGCCTAGATATCCAAACTATATCTAATAAATTCTCAGTGTGATTCATGGTTCTAGCATTCCAATTAATGTTGTTAAATTTTTCATCAGTATTCATATACGCGGAGATTCCTAGCACCCCGCTACGCCAGAGATTCGGGGCCGTTCTTCCATCTTCACTTTCCATTGACTGACTAAATCTATAGTGAATTCATTGCCTAGATTCATCAAAGGACAACCAGTTCCTTGTGATGCGCAATGGTTGTCTAACTAAGGCAAGTGATCCCCACCAGTCCATACTAATTCTATGAAGATCACACGCCAGGCATCAGGAGTAGAAACCAGCTAGTCAGCTTGTCTCTTGCCTTAAACCCAATCCGTCACCCTGCTACCAGTGACTTCATCGAGATTTAGGGAGACATTTCCTCCTCACCCAAAGTTCTCGTTACTCCTTTAGGTTGTTCATCCACTTATATAACCGTTGGCAAACATCGGTTGTTAAGATAGATATATCATTTCACCAGATAATTCATTTCACCGATGACAAAACTGCAGATTATATAATCCATATATTTAAATCAAATCCCAATGTATATAAATGTTTTAAAGTATTCGGTTTTAAAAGAAAAAAAAAACTGTCCACTGAATGATAAAAATAGGAGACAAACCATTTTTCATGGCTATACTAGCTGTACAAGAATTTTGAGAGTAATTTCTACCACTTAATTGAAATTTACATTTTTATTATAAATTGTGATAGAATACATTAGTATGTTGTTAGAGAATTTTTTATATATGGTGTCTTAATAGGATTTATCTTATTATTATATTGACAGAGCTTCTTATGCATATTCAGTATGTAGACACGCACACATTCACACACGCACACACTCATATATATAATTTATATATATATATATATATATATATATATATATATATATATATACTACTTAACAGTGTGGTACACCCCTTCGTTTACGTTCGGAAGGCCTGTTGATAACTGATATTACACTGCACATCAATCTGCTCTGATGTAAATGGGAGCTAATGTATGTTGCTGAATCATAAAAAAAAGACTTGGGACCAGCAACCAGACCCCTCAGTACTTGTCAAGACACTAGAAAAATGTACCCTACTATTTCTACCCTCTCCCACAAACTCTGAGGCTTAAATTCAATATTATTTTAATAGTAATTAAAAATATATGCTGTATATACGTGTCTCTGTTTGTAGGGGTGTGTTTATTTGTGTATGTGTGTAAAAACTGTTTTGGTAGATCGAAGTGGAAAATACATTGTATCAGGACACGCTGCAAAAAAGAAAAAAAAATCTGTTTGTGAGTTATGACGAACATAGGTTACTGATTTGAAAATAAAATGAACTTGTAGATCCTGTAATAACCACCAGAATCGTTAAGTCAACTTTATGAAATATGAAAGGTAAATATAAATAAAAGAAAAACGACGAATCTGTTTCGAGAGTGTTTGCATAGTGTATTGTTACCCAAGATGAACTGATCCGTTGAGAGTTATGGAGATGAGTAAATATTAGACAATAGTTACCGTTGGTTCAAAGGATGGTCCAGTACTCTGAATTGGTTTGGTATTGTCAGATGTCAGCGGTCGATATGTCAGTGTGAGGAGTGAATTTCTCAAGAGCGTCAGGAAGTAAGAGAATAACTCTCCAACTGTGAAGGATATATGAAGAATTGTCAGAGCTGCAAAATAAAGCGTAACAAAGTTCAAGCTCGAGAATTCATGCAAGTGAAAAAAGAATGGCGTTTTGTATGTAAAAAATTTCAACATGTTACTGATAACTTATATATATATAAATATATATATATATACATATATATATATATATATATACATATAGATATGTATATATATATATATATATATATATACATATATATATGTATATATATATATATATATATATATATATATATATATATATATATATATGTATATATATATATATATGTATATGTATATGTATATATATATATATATATATATATATATATATATATATATATATATATATATATATATATATATATATATATATATATATATATATATGAAGCGGCTGTGTTGAAATGCTTTAGTGCAATTTGTACATTCATGGTTCACCCGTTTATATGTTTCTAATTTTAGAGAGCTGTTCTGTTAATCCACGAAGTAGTACTTTCTAAAAAGGCTTTCACAACTCATGTTTTCCAGTTTGGTATATTGACAAACCTCTGTCTTTATTCCTGTTCATGGATTGAGGAGTTATTATTTCCTTTGAAATAGAAATGTTTCTCTGAGCTCATATTTATTCAAACAGTTCATTAAGTATGACGTTAGTAAAGTACCTCCACTTATAGATGAGCTTTTTTCTTTCTTCGGCAGCCATGATCACTGACTTAAACTTTATATATGGGCTGCTTTTCATAGAAGAATAAACGTATCCTTCAATGCTCTATCTATAGTATTATTATTATTATTATTATTATTATTATTATTATTATTATTACTACTAGCTAAGCTACAACCCTAGTTGGAAAAGCAGGATGCTATAAGCCCGGAGGCTCCAACAGGGAAAATAGCCCAGTGAGGAAAGGAAAAAGGGAAAATAGAATATTCTAAGAAGAGTAACAATATTAAATAAATATCTCCGATATAAACTATAAAAATTTGAACAAAACAAGAGGAAGAGAAATAAGATAGAATAGTGTGCTGGCGTGTACCCTCAAGCAAGAGAACTCTCACCCAAGACAGTGGAAGACCATGGTACAGAGGTTATGGCACTACCCAAAATCCGAATATTCTTCTAAAACACTGAGCCTAAAAACTACATTTGACCGACATCATATAATTTTATTTATCTGAAGTTCTTCGTTGTCAAGTTTTTATATGATATGAAACGACCTTTTCCAGGTTGTCTCATACATGTATGGATTCCTTTTTTTTTCTTTTTTTTTTTGCTATTGATTATTACGATGTCCAGAAGTCTGATGACTCATCACTGTAACGATGTTTTTCCTTTAGTCAGTTCTCTAAATTATTTGGATTTTTTATTGTTTTTGTTTCTGTATGCAAGGATTGTCCATAGAAGATTTGATATTACATTTGTAGTTTATTTGTGTCCTTATTTCCTTTTCACACTGGGCTATGTTTCCTTGTTGGAGCCCTTGGGCTTAGTGCATCCTGCTTTTCCAACTAGGGAAGTAGCTCAGCTACTACTACTACTACTAACAACAACAACAACAACAACAACAACAACAACAACAACAACAATAGATATAATAATAAGACAGCCGTTCATAATAGGTTAATAAAATTTGAATATTAAGTATTAAAAAGGAGAGTGAACTTATTTCCCTTTGAATATAAAAGTCTACTTAAATAGTATTTCCATTGAGCGCCACATGGATTTTCTTTCAATCAAGAAATCAAGAGAAGTCACAAACACCCCTACCAGCTCCTCATGCAAAAAAAAAAAAAAAAAAAAAAAAAGTTAACCAATAAACGTCTTCGTAGCGAGTCACATCATTAATGAGTGACCCAGAGGAAGAAGTTGTAAGAGCGAAGAAATGTTGCAAAAAATAAACCATCCAGTGTCAGAGTAGCGGGAAAGCAATGAATGTGAAGGGAAGGTAAAGGATGCTGTCCAGCATCAAGGGCATCCTGCACCTCCTCCCCTAGTACCCCAAGAGGATGAAATGAAGGAGGGGGAGTGTCAGTTAACGACGGATCTGTGGGATGCCTTATATAAATACCTTTCCCCATAACACCGTAGCACTAGTTCCTTCCGAGCAGCGACGCCATGAAGATCGTAAGTCTTCAAGGAAGTAATATTTGTTACGGATTCTTTTTTTTTTTTTTTTTTTTTTTTTAGAGACACCATGAAGATCGTAAGTCTTCAAGGAAGTACTATTTGTTACGGATTTTTTTTTTTTTTTTAAAGGAACAGTAGAAAAAGTCCTCTTTTGGTGCTCTCTCAACTTTGATTCTTTTACATTATTTGCAAAAGGAAATAAAATCGTATCATTTCTGGTCAGAATCTCAAGTTTTTAAACACCCAAAATCAGATTCCAGTAATAAAAAAAGGAGTATAAGTTTATTTAGAGATATTTAACCGCCTTCTCGAGCAATTATTATTCATTTAGTTCTAACACTCTCAGACCATCATCGTTACCATCATTGCCCTGGCTGCTGCCGCCCCACAATATGACTACAATGCCCCTCCTCCTCCACCGCCTGCCCCTGCCCCTGCCTACGGAGCCCCCTCCACTAGAGTGTCTACATTCGAAGTAGCACCTCCAGTCGCCATTTTGAGGGATGACCGAACCCACGATGAATTCGGAAGATTCTCCGTGGACTTCGAGGCCGAGAACGGCATCGTCTTCTCTCAGTCAGGATCTCCTGATGGCCCAGAAGGCGCCGTCGTCAAGGCCGGCCAATATTCGTAAGTCCAGTTTCGTTTTTGTGGTCTGATTTTCTTTGCAACTTTTTAACATGAGCGAGCATTTTCCTGTTTATGTAACTTAAATTACCTTGCATAGTTTTTTTTTTCTTAATTATCATTTTGAGAGATACCCGTATAATATAACTAGACAATATAGTATAATAGATATTTGATTAAATGTTACTTTTTTCCAAGGCTTGCTTCTTCCGTTTAATCCAGTTGTTTTGGAGTGTTCTTTGAATGCGCCCTTTCAACATCTTCCATCTGACAATATTTAACGACCTTTTAGATACACCGCTCCTGACGGTACTCTTGTAGAAGTCAAATACGTTGCTGACGAGAACGGCTTCCAGCCCCAGTCCGACCTCCTGCCCGTGGCTCCCGAATTCCCCCACCCAATTCCCCAGTTCGTCCTTGACCAGATCGCCTTCGCTGCTGCAGAAGACGCTGCTGCTGCCCGTGAGGCTGCATCATCCCGAAGCAACTCTTATGCTCCTCCTCCTCCAGCTCCTTCAAATACTTATGGCCAGCCATCTTAAATGGCAGATTACCTTAGCTCAAACCGACTTTGTCACTCATCAGTCTTTCATTTGCTTGTGAATATCATTATCGATGTGCTTCTTCGTGATTATGTATTTCCGATATATTTATAGTTGTACTATATAACATGAATATCTATATTTTGCATTAAAATGTGTTTGAATTGACCTCTACTGCTTGCCTTAATATTATGCTTATTTGGCGGGCCCACCATTTACGTAGTTACTTCTTTGAAGCAGCCTGCTCATTATATACACTTATATCACTTTCTTCTTTACGTCCTGCATCTTAAACAAACGCTGACGGGCTAAGTATTCTGTTCACTGGTGTAGACGAACTGCACAGATAACAACCACTTGTGTGAAGACATGCTTTTTGGCATTCGATAATCTTCAGCACGGATTCAATACGCTCGTGTGAAAGAGGGCCTTAAAATAATAATAATGATAATAATGATAATAATGATAATAATAATAATACTAATAATAATAATATTATTATTATTATTATTATTATTATTATCATTATTATAATAAATCAATATTGTTATAATAGTATTTCAATATTGCAAAGACTCCTGTTGGGTGTATCTCGTTTCTAGTGCCTATTCTACTATAGATCATCTTTTCATTCAGTTCTTTCTATGTTTTTCTCTCCACTCTCTCATTACACTTCCCGCTTGTACTTTCTCTTCATCATAAGTATCCCTATTTTTTTTTAACATGACGTGATCATCACTTAACACTGATCGATTATTTCACTTACACACACACACTCACTCTCTCTCTCTCTCTCTCTCTCTCTCTCTCTCTCTCTCTCTCTCTCTCTCTCTCTCTCTCTCTCTCTCTCTCGATCGATCGATCGATCGATCGATCGATCGCTACTAAAGATTGAGTAGAATCTTCTTCCGTAACATATAAGAAGAAAACAGTTACTTGCATAATCAGGATCTTATTTCGTTTAGTGTACCTCTGCCATTACAGTGTATAATAATAATAATGATAATAATAATAATAATAATAATAATAATAATAATAATAATAATAATAATAATAATAATAATAATACCACACTGGAAAAAACACCTCTGAAGGCCGCCATAAACTTCTTATGTATTCAAAGCCGTGTAGCTCTTCAAGGATCAGCAGTGCGTGCGGTTCGCAAATCCTTACCGTCTGGATATTCTCCCGCCTCATTGGTCCACTTTGATTTCTAAAACGTACGGTCGGAACTGCACGGTTTCAATTCCCTCGTTTTTTTTTTTTTTTTTACCTTCAGTAAGAAAAGATTTATTATTCTAGAACCAAAGAGGAACCGGGTTTTGGGAAGCCTTGTCTGCTTTGCGGTGCCTTCGACTGAACTTCTGACTCCTGCCTCGGTCGGCATTCTGCTGTTATCCCATCATTATCCTGAACGTCCTTCGTGTTTTGATATCTTTCTTACGGGCTGCCTTCATGCAAGAGCCCATGATCCCCTTCGCTGTAAGGGGTACAATTTAAAACTAACTAACCAACCAATTCACTCGTGTGAAGTGGGCCTAAAAAGGGGAAACCATATTGCATTGAAGACAACTAAACAAAAATCTTTTGCGAAATTATGTTTACACTTCGTTAATAGCAACACCGTCAAATTCAATTTATAATTGGCTCCTCAAAAAGGAAAGAAAATAGCACAATGGTCACTGAAACAAGCCACTTTTGATGAATCGTTAATGAAAAGAGTTTCATTAACTATTTAGTGTAATTTACAGTGTTTTAGTTGCATCATGA
>NC_090750.1:96074378-96076878 GCF_036898095.1 Palaemon carinicauda
TCCTTTTGTTAAGGGTAGAAGAGACCCTTTAGCTATGGTCAGCAGTTCTAGAAGGACACTCCAAAATCAAACCATTGTTCTCTTGTCTTGGTAGTGCCATCGTCTCTGTATCATGGTCTTTCACTGTCTTGGGTTAGAGTTCTCTTGCTTGAGGGTACACTCGGGCACGCTGTTCTGTCTTCCTCTTGTTTTGTTAAAGTTTATATACTTTATATAGTAGATATTTATCTTAATGTTGCTACTCCTCTTAAAATATTTTATTGTCCTTGTTTCCTTTCCTCACTGGGCTATTTTCCCTGTTGGAGCCCCTGGGCTTATAGCATCTTGCCTTTCCAACTACGATTGTAGCTTAGCAAGTATTAATGATTATAATATTCTGGAAGAAAATAATAGAGCGCAAGTTTTTATGCAACAATCCGAGATTCGGGTCAGCCACACGAGTCCAATCCCAGGAGGGATAATGAAAGTATGTATAAAAAAAAGATGAAAACTATTTTTAGCGAACATTTATAAACATTGCACAACGTATTGTTATTGAAAAAAATATATCATGTTATTCATGAAAAGACTCGTAGCAAGTTATTCAGCTTTTGACACAGATCTACTCCATTAGTTTCTTAATTTCTTTACATTCCTTTTATCGACAGGCGGTCCAATTTAACCGGTTTTCTTATCGACAATCTCGCATATGAACTGTCCATGTCGAGAATGATAGGACTCTGATCACTTATGATATTTCCAAAACAGATGCCAGTATCCTAGATCATAATGATACGGGGCATATTGATGGAACCCTGTCATTATAAATCAGTCTGGTTATTACGAAAGCAGGTTAAAAAACTACAGAGAATCTAAGACTTAAGTACGTATCTGTGTATTTCTTGAATGTTTCCATTTAACTTCATGTGGAATTTCCCTTTCTACAGTGAAATCGAAAGGAAGAAAGGAAGAAAACACAAACAGCTTCCATGTCCCAAGCATAGACCAACAAACACCGCCACACCGAGGTAAAGGATGACTCGGACGATTAGAAAGTGGAGAGCTAAGAAATGGAGCAAAAAATAGTGGTCATTCAGTTTTCGACCAGGCCGGGAAGGCAAGGATTGTGAAGGGAAAGAAAAAGATGATCTCAGCATCAAGGGCATTCACTACCCCTGCCACCCCTTCCCCCGTTCTCTCCTATCCCCTGAAGTAGGTTTGTGGAGAATGAGTCGGGTCAGCGTATGATCTCTGGGGTGCCCTATAAAAGCTCCTTTCCAATAGCAACATAGCATCAGTTCCGACCGAACAACAACACTATGAAGACTGTAAGCCCTCTTGGGTCTTGTTTATTTTTTGGGGGAGGCGTGTGTTATGTAGGGAGGGTTTCAGTCAAAGAGGATAAAGCAATATTTCAATAATTTCTGATCTTCGATTCTTTTGCTTAGATTTGTTTCTCGTCAGTTATTTTTATATACCTATATTTGAGTATATAGTTGACGTTTTGATCTCTTATTCAAAGTTAGCAAGGAACATATTCATTAAAATGAGTTCTTGTACTTACTCCCGAGAAAACATTATTGATTTATTTTGAAAAAAAAAACTTTCAGACCATCATCGCTACCATCATTGCCCTGGCTGCTGCCGCCCCACAATATGACTACAACGCCCCTCCTCCTCCACCGCCTGCCCCTGCCCCTGCCTACGGAGCCCCCTCCACTAGAGTGTCTACATTCGAAGTAGCACCTCCAGTCGCCATTTTGAGGGATGACCGAACCCACGATGAATTCGGAAGATTCTCCGTCGACTTCGAGGCCGAGAACGGCATCGTCTTCTCTCAGTCAGGATCTCCTGATGGCCCAGAAGGCGCCGTCGTCAAGGCTGGCCAATATTCGTAAGTCCAGTTTCGTTTTTGTGGTCTGATTTTCTTTGCAACTTTTTAACATGAGCGAGCATTTTCCTGTTTATGTAACTTAAATTACCTTGCATGTTTTTTTTTTTTTTTTTTTTTTTTGAGAGATACCCGTATAATATAACCAGACAATATATTATTATAAATATTTGATTAAATGTTACTTTTTCCAAAGCTTGCTTGCTTCCGTTTAATCCAGTTGTTTTGGAGTGTTCTTTGAATGCGCCCTTTCAACATCTTCCATCTGACAATATTTAACGACCTTTTAGATACACCGCTCCTGACGGTACTCTTGTAGAAGTCAAATACGTTGCTGACGAGAACGGCTTCCAGCCCCAGTCCGACCTGCTGCCCGTGGCTCCCGAATTCCCCCACCCGATTCCCCAGTTCGTCCTCGACCAGATCGCCTTCGCTGCTGCAGAAGACGCTGCTGCTGCCCGTGAGGCTGCATCATCCCGAAGCAACTCTTATGCTCCTCCTCCTCCAGCTCCTTCAAATACTTATGGCCAGCCATTTTAGAGGTCAAGGTCCCAGTGTAATCTGACTCGGTGCTTGATGTCTTTCATTTATTTTGGTTACCCGTACTTACTGATATATGTGTTCGAGATT
>NC_090750.1:96086878-96089378 GCF_036898095.1 Palaemon carinicauda
TGTTTGAAAACAAGGTCCTCATGATTAACACGGTCAAAGGCAGCACTAAAATCAAGGCCAATCATACAAACTTCCTGACCACAATCAAGGGATTTCTGTACAGCATTGCGGATTGTAAGAAGGGCATCACATGCTCTAAGGCCTTTACGAAAACCAAATTGCAATCCAGGGAACAGATGATTACCTTCAGCAAACCTATTAAGACGTTTTGCCAAAAGGCGTTCAAAAACTTTAAATAATAAGAGAGTTATGGAAATTGGGCGTTAATCGGATGGACTTGAACTACCACACACCTACATAGTGGTGTAACTTTACCAATTCTCCAACAAGTGCTAAAAGCTCCTTTTCTTGCAAGCTTGTACAAATCAACAGATAACTTTGGAGCCATGAAATCTGCAGTCTTTAAAAAAAAAAAAAAAAAAAAAAAAAAAAAAAAAAAAAAAAAAAGAGGAAAAATGCCATTTGAGTCTACATCTCCATAAGCATCAACATCCGTCAACAGATACTACTGCTAGAGAATTATGGAGTTGTTTTTGCTGGCCAGATAGTACTATATTGGATACTTCTCTCTGGTTACGGTTCATTTTCCTTTTGCCTACGCTTACACCGAGTAATCTGGCCTATTCTTTACTTATTCTCCTCTGTCCTCATACGCCTGACAACACTGAGATTACCAAACAATTCTTCTTCTCTCAAGGGGTTAACTACTGCACTGTAATTGTGCAGTGGCTACTTTCCTCTTGGTAAGGGTAGAAGAGACTCTTTAGCTATGGTAAGCAATTCTAGGAGACGGACACTCCAATATAAAACCATTGTTTTCTAGTCTTGGTTAGTGCCAAAGCCTCTGTACCATGGCCTTCCACTGTCTTGGTTTAGAGTTCTCTTGCTTGAGGGTACACTCGGGCACACTATTCTATCTTATTTCTCTTCCTCTTTATTTGTTGAAGTTTTTATAGTTTATATAGGAAATATTTATTTTAATGTTACTGTTCTTAAGATATTTTATTTTTCCTTGTTTACTTTCCTCACTGGGGTATTTTCACTGTTGGAGCCCCTGGGGTTATAGCATCCTGCTTTTCCAATTAGCGGTGTTGCTTTGCAGGTAATAATAATAATAATAATAATAATAATAATAATAATAATAATAATAATAATGATAATAAGAGAGCTTTAATTTCACCAGTTCGAAAAGCTAAACTAGTTAGTTTAGCCTTGGGAAAACAGAAATGAGTTTCTCATTACTCTGCTTACTGTCAAACACATCAGCCAAGGTGTTGCCCTTTCCTTGAGACTGTATGTGATAGAACCATCTCGTTTAAGTAAAGGAGGAACTGTTGCATCTACACCAAAGAGTGCAGATTTAAGGGAAGTCCACCACTTATGCACCTGCGTTTTACCAGAAAGGGTTACGATTATGGATAGAGTGTATTCCTTTTCAGTTTAAGCATAAACTCTCTTAGGCAAAGCTCTAAACTGAGTATAGTTATTCCAGGTCAGATCTGATCTGTTACCCTTCCAAAGATGATAGGCCTCCTGCTTCTCCAAATAAGCGCGTCTACATTCATCAGTGAACCATGATTTGTCCTTTACTCGGTACCTTAGCACACGAGAAGAGATACGGCCATTAATTATGTTGACTATACTCTCATTCATAGGGACAACGGGATCAACACTACTATACAATTGTGACCAATTCAATCACAAAATATTATGCAAAATCCCATTCCAGTCTGCTTGAGATTTCATATAAATCTTACATGACTATGATACGTATCAGGGACAAGCTGCCCAGTCTTCACTACTAATGAAATCAAGGCATGATCATATGTCCTAACCGTAGAACCAATTTGGGTAAAAGTATTTTTGCTGCTATCCAGAAAACTATCTGCAAGACAGTCTGTCCGAAAAGAAACTATCTTCGAATTTCGGACGCCGCAAAGACTTTGTCTATTCATATATATATATATATATATATATATATATATATATATATATATATATATATATATATATATACAGTATATATATATTTATATTTATATATATACATGTATATATATACATATATATACATACATATATATATACATATATATATATATATATATATATATATATATATATATATATTCTCTCATACAAGTAAACGATAGCTACTTTATCGAAGTTACGTCAATAAAACAGAATTTGAAAAAAAAATATACCCAAATAGGAATGAAAAGATCTTCCTTTCATATTTAATGTAATAATTTATTATCCACATATTCCTTGCTAATAGTTATATGGCCCAAGGAAATTCATTCAGTTGTTCCAAGAGAAAATAATAGTTCTATCCAGAGGTTTCAAGATTTCTAAGACCTTTACGTGATTACAGTGTTTAAGTAGTATTTTGTTCATAGATTATAACATGCCATAATACCCAAATAATCATTTAAGCATCGTCAATAAAACCAAACCTATTGTCTAAGCATCGCAGTGAATCTTTTTGTCCATCTCTCGT
>NC_090750.1:96096878-96119378 GCF_036898095.1 Palaemon carinicauda
AGATAGGAACAATGGCTTATGTAAATGTTCTTTTATATTTTTATGAGGTATTGCATCATGTTTGAGAGAAAATACGCAGTTCTGATATTGTGCCAGGGGCTTTTTAATTTTCCCGAAAATCCTAGAGTTAGAATGTTATCTTTATTTTATTTCGGGGACAAATGGTGGGCGGAGCTAGCTGACTGAGAGAGCCGTCTAGCGTTGCGTGGGTATGCGTTCGAGAGAGTAATATTTGGTAACTCTGTCGCCCTTAGCGCAGCCCCCACGCTTTCAGATCTCCTGGAAACTTTTTGAAGTAGCTAAGTTTCATATAAAGGCAACCCCAAGGTTGCATAAATCAGATAAAGAATTCCAGCCGTGAGACATAGCTATCTCCCCATTTCTTCTCTTCCATACACAGCTCAGTGTATTGTTTTCAAAGTGTTCAGTGAAATATCAATGTTTTGGTGTGACGGGTTTTTGTAAAAATAGTGAGTACTTATAGAAATTCTCATAAAGTTTTTGTAAACAGCCCTGTAGGAAGGTGATAGGTACTTGCCTCGTGATCTGGTTATTCATTTTCATTGAGTATAAAAATTATATGTTATATTCAGATTTAATTTCAAGTGAAACAAGTAATTGTATAATTTTCATAAGTATTTCTTTTGTATTAGTTTAAGGTTTATTCACATAATATTTCCAGTCAAGTATATATATATATATATATATATATACACACATATATATGCATAAATATATGTAAGTTTTATTCAGAATAAACATTTCAAGTGATTTATTGGTTTTATGTAAACTCTTTCAAGTTGTTGGAATTTATATAGAATATATTTATTTTTGTAAAGAGTGTTTTATTTCAACCACCTGTGTTTACTACAACCTTGTTCATATCCTGTAAAGAATCGTAGTAAATAATCTTATAATTATATATATATATATATATATATATATATATATATATATATATATATATATATATATATATATATATATATATCGTCTAATTTGTTTGTTAAGAATAATTGCCTGAATAAAGATTTAAACATTCATGTTATAGACAATATTTATATATATAAAAGTTTGAAAGATATCATTTAATTGTTTTCGATGTAACGAAGGATGGAAATGTAATAGATTTTATCGTATCTTTTTTTATTTAAAAAATAGTGCCTTGTGTCATCTTAAGGATCGAAGAGAAGGAAATATGTAATTGAATGTTAATCCTGGTATTATCCTTAATACATTTCAGTTATCTGAATTTTCGACTTTGTGGGAAGTTCCAATAAATATAATGAAATTAATTTTTCTTATGATACAAGCATACGAATGCATCATCTTTGGCCTATCGAGTTTTCAAATAATTAGCTCTGACAAATAAGGGTATAGTGAGAGTATGCCCATCTGCGTCTTCCAATGCAACTTTAATGGAAAGTTAAGAATTGCTTCTTGTAATCTACATGAGACTAAAATCGAGTGAATGGGAAGGACTTCTGTTCAGACATTGAACCCGTCTTGCAAATAATTTAAAGGCAACTCTACTCGTCCTTTTCCTCCGAACAATAACCCCTTAGCCTCTAGACATATCCAGTTCGTTTACTAGATGAACTACTTTTACTTCTCTCTCTCTCTCTCTCTCTCTCTCTCTCTCTCTCTCTCTCTCTCTCTCTCTCTCTCCTTTTCACTACTCCCATAATTGTTCTGTACGCAATTGTAGATATGCCTTGTTTTAGCTTATAACTTTCAATATCCAATCTAAATGAAATAATTATACCATTTGAGTAAGATGAATAAATAAAAAATAAAAAGTTATATATACAGTAAGTGTATTTTAAATGTATGGGTTTACCCAATCACTTTTCTCCAGGCCACCAGCCGTGGTACAATTCTATACGAATAATATTAAGGAATGGGAGCACTAGAATGTTGAGCGTAGAAAGGATGTGGCTGTATAGAAGAGTGGGGAGGGGGGTGGAATGGTATGACGGAGTGAGCGGGTATGTGGCCGGTCACTACAATGGGCGTTCCTTGCCCTTCCCTTGGGAAGGAAAGATGAAGGTAGAGAAAGAGAGAGAGAGAGAGAGATAATTCGTCTATTATTTAGCTGACCAACAGTGGCAGCCGGTTCGTATATAAACCGGAGCTCCTCACTGTTTGATATCATTCTCGTCCGAACTCAGCAACCGCACCATGAAGTCTGTAAGTGTTGGAGACTATTTCTTTCTGTAACAGAAAACCTCCAGACTTTTTTTACATTCCAGAACAAAAGTCTTTATTTCATTTGATCCTACAATTTTATGTAACTGAGTCTTTCCACTGCTATTGTTATCTTCACTGGAAATATTCCATAACCAACTTTTCTTTTCTAAACTCTTGCCATGTTATCAATAACAAAAGATCTTTAAAGATGATTGTTCTATTGTTACTGGTACTATTTAATTTATAGTTTATATCTTATATTATCTCTTGTTACAGTGAATCCATAAGCACACTGAAAATTATCTGTAGCAAAAACACCCTTTTATCATTTTTATATTGTAGATTTTCTCTGATAATTACTCCATATAAGCATTAATGACCTACATTAGATATAAGAAATAATGGAATTTTAGGAAATATGGGATCATCTATTTTCTTTAAGTCTAGTTCGATGAGGCTGCGAGCCCCATGGTTTTTTCCCATCTTGATTGCTACCCTCTACAGTCATCTAACTACCAAGACGTAATTCACTACTAAAGAAAAAAAAATAGTATATATATATATATATATATATATATATATATATATATATATATATATATATATATATATATATATATATACAATTTATATATATATATATATATATATATATATATATATATATATATATATATATATATATATATATATATAATTTAATATATATATATATATATATATATATATATATATATATATATATATATATATATATATATATATATATATATATATATATATATATATATATATTCCATCAGGCTGTTTCATTACCCAGTCTGTATCGGTCGCAAATTGAACACAACAAAATTAATTGGGTGTCATTAAGGATACTCTCATGTTTTCAACATTAAATGGAAGAAAGAGAGAGGGAAAGATCTAAACAAGTTTCATATTATTTTTGAGGGGAAAGTTTGGTGTGACAAGGAGACTCGAGCGGTTTAGGAGTTCTTGGAGGAATAAAAATACTCCAATTAAGATTATTCTATTCGATGGTGCTGACCAATTTTAAGGTTAAAACCGTGGAGTGAACCACAATAACACCCAGTTATTCTCTTATAACCTTCCATTGAATTAGATACCGTTACAAACCAATCGCCCTGAGAATACAGAATAAAAAAAGAAAAAAAAAATTCTTCAGTATTATCAAGTATTACGTAAGTTGAGGCAGAGTTAATTACGAGTACCTTTCAACTCGACTTATGTGAAAATAATGAAATCTTCACTTTACATACGGAGCTTAAGAAAAAAAAAACCCACTTGGAAAATTTAGGTATCAAGTAATTTCTTGAATACCTTTTCACATAATTTTTCATTGCATTTGCTTTTCAGGTCATCTTCTCTACTCTCATTGCTCTGGCCACTGCCGCCCCACAGTACAATTACAATGCCCCTCCTCCTCCACCGCCTGCCCCTGCCCCTGCCTACGGAGCCCCCTCCACCAGAGTGTCTACATTCGAAGTAGCACCTCCAGTCGCCATTTTGAGGGATGACCGAACCCACGATGAATTCGGAAGATTCTCCGTCGACTTCGAGGCCGAGAACGGCATCGTCTTCTCTCAGTCAGGATCTCCTGATGGCCCAGAAGGCGCCGTCGTCAAGGCTGGCCAATATTCGTAAGTAGAATACCATCATTAAACTGGCGGTTTTTTTTTTTTAGTTCATTTAACCTCAACGGGACTTCTATCAATACTTGTCCTTCCTTGATACATTTCCCAATGGGAATAGTTACTGTCTCCTTTCATATTTACGAGAAATGTTTGTATCTGTAGCGTATCTATCCTTCCAGATACACTGCTCCTGATGGTACCCTGGTAGAAGTAAGATACGTTGCTGACGAAAACGGCTTCCAGCCCCAATCGCCCCTTCTCCCAGTGGCTCCCGAATTCCCCCACCCAATTCCCCAGTTCGTCCTCGACCAGATTGCGAAGGCTGCTGAGGAAGACGCTGCAGCCGCCCGTGCAGCAGCTTCTACTCCTGTTCAGTCTTACAGTGCTCCAGTGCCTCCTTCAAATACCTACGGCCAACCCCAGTAAGCATTTCTTCTGAGACTCACCCAGGCAAAATCACTGGTAAAAGTTGTCGAGAGTCATGGAATCGTCCAACTGATGTCGACTGCTAAGTTTCCCCAGACAATTTTGCGCAACATGTCTTTCGATTGTCTGAAGTTCTTGTTTACTTCATTTGCTGTATAGTCTCCTTCTATAATATTCTTTCTTGTTATTTTTTTTTCTTTACATTTGGTAGGCTTTAATCCCTACAGATTTTTATTTTTGTATATACTCCTTGTACTGTGCTGCCCGTACTTCCAGAATAAATGTATTACATCATATTCGTGGTCATGTACTTTATTTTTACCTTTACTTTCCTTATATCATCAGTTCTTACAATTTAGTCTTTTAAAGATGTGTCCAATAACCCTAAGATATAAAAAGCTCCAATTTCATATATTTTTGAACATCACTTCATATAATTTGAAAATTAACATAATCTTAGAATTTATTAAAAGAAGGTCATACCTTAATCAAACTGAAATGTGTAGCGGTCAAAATATATTGTGTTGCTATGAACCCTTTGACACTTTTGCCCTTATAAAAGTCGGGGTGAGGTACAGCACATATGGCCTTTGAAAAAGAATTGACGTTCTTATTTTTCAAATCTGTACCTGCAAACTATAACAGATTAAGGGCTTTTTTTATCTTTTTTTTTGGTTTGATATTGGCAAACGATTGAAACTTTTATTAATGTAGAAAAAAAAAATTAACATTCCAGTTTTCGAAAAAATTTCGGAAATTTTTAGGAAAAATTTTCGGAAATTTTCGAAAAAATTTTCGGAAAAATTTTCGAAAAAACTTTCGGAAAAATTTTCGAAAAAAATTTCGGAAAATTTTTCGAAAATGCTAAAAAAATAATAAAAAATGGAAGTTGAAAGGGGATTTTAAAAAAGAAACCGTAAATATGTTATTTAGAAATTCTTAGAAAATACAGTGATTACGTTTGAGGATTTTTTCTAACACGCTAATGGTGTAGAATTGTAGGTCTTTCACGTGGATGTATCATCTTTCCAATAAAAGTATAATTAGTGAGGTGTAAATTAATAAATAATAGTTTTTTTTTTCGGAGCGAAAATTTCAGATTTTCTAATCTACTTAAGTTTGCGTTTTTCCTTAATACGAGATAACAAATAGAGATAAGGAAAATTTAAGGATATAATTGTAAAGCTGATTAAATTTACAATAAAAGAAAGGAATAAAACATTTATGTATAGTTGGTAAAATATTGAGTAATTACCATTAGAAAACGGAGTAAGTCTTGGAATTTTGTAGTAGGTGTTTTTCAGATAAAATGTTTTGTATATAAGTATTAACACTTTTATGTTGCTTAATATACTATATAAAAGTACAAAGAATGTGATTTTTAATTATGTATGAGACATATATATTACAGTTATTGTCATACACACAAATCCACCTAGAACAAATAAATTATACGAGATCGTAAATTGCCATATAAAAAAAGAAAAAAAAAAAGCAAAGCTATGAAGCGTCAATGTGGGGAACAAAAGCAAATTTTTTTTCCTGTAAGAAATAACATTCATTATCAAAGTTCTTACAATAAATGTGTATGCCAGCAAACGAAAAATTAAATATATACTGTATATATATATATATATATATATATATATATATATATATATATATATATATATATATATATATATATATATATATATATATGGATAAATATCAACACAACATCGTGTTCAAATAGAAATAAATTTCTACCTCATACTTGGGATCGAACGCTAGCTCCTTATATATATATATATATATATATATATATATATATATATATATATATATATATATATATATATATATATATATATATATATATATATATATATATAAGCAAAGTTGAATATAAAAGCAAAAAATGAAAGCATTTATACACAATGCCTAATACAAAAGTAGGTCAAGTGGATGCAAAGACAAGGCAAACAGGGTAATTCTCTCAGACCTCGCGAAATTTTCTTTTCTCGTCTGTATATTTACTATGCAACGTCTCCTAATAATTATAACGTAGTTGAAGTAAAATTAACAACAATTCAGGGTATATTACGGCAAAACAAGATGCAAAAGATACTTGGGTAAAAATATGCCACATTGGAGATTGGCATAGGCCAAATGTCCCTCTACCATCTACCCTCTCGTGGTGTGAGTTTTGTTTTCATTGAGTAATGTGTGAATTTATGCTAACTTTCCCTGAAAATTAGTTATGTATGATGTGGTAATTTGTGCCTTTGGATCATTTACGGCAAAAAAATATTTTCACGCGTCATTGTATCATCGGATCACCAGAAGGTTAAATGGAAGCTTCATATTCCACTTTTACTGGCAAATTCAAAACCTCTTGATAGGACATTGGAACAAATGAAGACCCATTTTAAATCAAATTAACCTTTCATTGACTGTAAATTAAAGGTTTAAGAAAGGCATCTATTGTAATATGAAGAGTTCAGTTGCACTATGCAAAACGATGTACATATCTTACATTTCAACTCAATGATATCATGACTTGATTTACAAAGAGGATCGCCAGGTAAAGAAAATAACACAACACATATGGGTTGCAATGACCTAATGAAAATTACAAAACGGTTTTGCATCAATGTATTATGGATGTCCTTTCCCTGGGTGTATCTCTTACTCAGAGTTAGAATAGGTAATGACAGATTGTGTGAGTGGGCTGTTAGGCTGTAACTGAGAGTTGAGGTGAATGCAATTGCCTTTATTTCAACATATAGTTAGTTTATATAAAAAAGAAAAAATTCCGGGCAAGAATGCAACAGAAATTCAAACAAAAGAATTCATGAAAAGTCAGATTTAAATAGGTTCTGTTAACAGTGAGTGATAGAGCACTATATATAAAAAAAATGTCGTTACAGTGTACGAGCATGTGTGAATTACGTGGGGTATATGGCTCTTTCCTCCTAAAAAAGAGGTGTACAGTAGGAAGGTCATTTTGCAGGAGATACCCAGGTTTTAGGTGATCAATGAAGACCCAGTCTTTATTGCCACGAATGTTAATTAAGAAAGCCTTCGGATTACGGGGAATCATGAGGAAAGGATCCTTGTAAGAGTTCACTAGCGGTGACTTGCTAGTGTCATTGAGCAGGAAAACGTAAGTAGCAAAGTGCAAATTTGTCAGTATGTGTTGCTTAGCTGGGGCTTGTATGTTTGGCAGCATGGAATAAATTTTCCCACAAAGTAACTTAGGCACTGGAGATTGTCGAAGGAGGTTGCAGATGGAAAAAATTTGGCATGAACACCCAACTGGTCTCCATGCAACATTTCAGTTGCTGAGACATCTAGGGAATCTTTAGGAGTGGTTCTTAGTCCAAGGAGGGCCAGGTAAGTTGATTAAACCAGTTGGAGTCATTGCAGTGGATATAAAAGCTGCTTTGAAGGTACAATGAAAAAGTTCGACTATTCCATTGGCAGCAGAGTTGCAGGTGGTTGTGTGATGTAGTGTGATTTTCAGGAGATTCACTAATGATATCCAAAGTTGAGAGATGAAAGTGGTACCCTTGTCAGAGATAATATACTCAGGGATACCAAATCTTGTTATCCACACTGAGAGGAAGGCAGATGTACATGAGGTGGACATTGCAGTTTCCATGGAAATGTAGTCAGGCCAACGAGTCAAGCAGTCTGCCAAAATATCTGGTGCCAGAGGCATGAATCTGGCGAACACTAGGGTCCCCGTTGTCTTGATATCATGATAGGTACCATGTCGGCCAGGAACCAGGGGGGTTTGGCAAAGTTCTGGACAGACTTCCAAGTATGACATGAGGAGGTGGGTGGGTGCACTGATGAGGAGAGCAAGGTCGTAGGGGCAGATGGAAGAAGAGTCGATGAGTAAGAGTGCGTTGACTAGCTGTCGGTGAGCTTCATCAACCAGGACCTCAAATTATGAGAGAAAATTCGCACCAAGGATTGGCAATGTAACTTCAGCAACAGGAAATTTTCAATGATATTTGGTGCTTCCAGAATTTGGAGTGGTTATTGCATAACTGTGGCCAATGGGGGTCAGTAAGTGGCTAGAGAGGTTGTCGGTTGAGGTGTGAGTGAGGTGTGGAATATGTGGGTGGCGGGCGGGTTTGTCGCCACAACGGCTAATCACTTCACGGGGTAGGCGTCTGTGTCCTACAGCATTCGCATGAGCTTGAATGGTTGTCCTCTTCATCATGCACGGAGGCATTGACGGAGGTCTTGAAGGTGGTGAAGTGGCTGTCCATAGGGGCGTCAACTTTGGTCATCAGGTCCTTCATGGGCAAAATACCCATATCGGGTAGGGCAGGCATAGAGGTTCAGGTTGTATCTAAAGGGCACGAACTAAGTTCACCTCAATGAGGAGAGCTATCTGTAGCAGGTTGCAGGCGAGTGATACCGGTCACTTCCCGGAGACTGAGCAAAGCCTTTTGGTCCCTCATCAGTTGTTGGGAGATCTGAAAAAGCTTGGCCATACAGGCAGCTGGCAATGACGAGTACTGCTCCAGGAGGCATTTTTTTAGGGAGGTATACATTAATTATTGGGGCGTCCCTTGGTCTCAAAGCCATCTGTTGATTTCTTGGGACATGTCCTCTGGGATTACACAAGGACACAGTCTGGTTTGTTGCTTGAACGAGTTACACTCTTCATGCAAAACTGAACCTCGGCATGCAGGAACCAGGGTAACGCTTCTTTGCTGGCGAAGTTCAGCAGTTTCATTGAGGCGGCTTGTGTCAAAGAGTCATGTTCGGTGGGCCGCATTGTAACATGTAGGGCATAGCAGTGGCCACCAATTGTGTGACCTCGAGATCAATGCAACTTCCTTTATTTCAACAGATAGCAAGTTTATATACAAAAAGTTCTGGACAAGAATGTCACAAAAATTTAAACAAAATAGTTCATTGAAGTAAAGGCTTGAACAGGATCTGTTTATGGTGAGTGGTAGAGCGAGATATATAAAGAAAAGAAAATACCCTTACAATGTACAAACCTGTGTGTAACACAGGCGGTACAAGATAATAAGATAGGATCTCGAAAACGAAGAATACCATTAAGCCTGGTTGAATTAGTTAACACAATATATATATATATATATATATATATATATATATATATATATATATACATATATATATATATATATATATATATATATATATATGTGTGTGTGGGGGGGGGTGTGTGTGTATTGACATTAGCAGGTTCTTTTAACAGGGGTGGGGTACAAAAAACAAAAACATAAAAGAAAAAAAAAACAGCAAAGCGGTCATTGTCTGACTATTCCTCTCCCCTAGTTAATATTTTTACCCATTTGTTTATGAACCTCCACATTTCTTTCGTTTTTTAAATCTTCTTAAGCCACATAATTGTATAGCGCAAATTGGTCAACTTAGAGCTTCAACCTGTTTCCTTTCTTTCACATTCTCGCATCACTTTCCACAAAAGAGAATTGACTCAACAGTCATCTCCTATATCTCAACAAATTGTGTTCTGCTAACAGTTCATTTCGCTTTCACCTCCTATGCATACCACAAGCTACCTCTCATAGTTCACCTATCTTGACTTAACTCTTTTCTAATAATGTCAATATTCATCACATCGAATACTTCACCTTTCTTCACATTCAGTTCATTGCCACATCCTTGAAGTCTGACTTTTCCTAATTTTGCAATCCACGTTTTCCTCTTGATATTATGTATATAAACTCATTTACCGGTGTATGCCATTTATCAAGTTTATAAGATTTTTAAATCAACTGATTTAAGGAAACTACCGAATTATTTTCTTTCCATGCTAAAATAGACAATTATTACTTCAACTATCTTTTTTATGAAATTTTTAGTAAAAAGGCTTTCCTCGTTTTATTTATTATTATCAATTTCAATGACATATCGAAGTTTACAGGTGATTCATTCCTGGTGCTGATGCACGGTTATATTATAGTCTTTACTACACTTGAATTCAATCCTTTGGAAATTACCAGGTCTTGACTTTTTCTTCCAATTCTTTAGCTAGCATTTGTGCAAACAGAAAATTGAATTTAACGTCATTTATAAAATCTACGGTAATTGTTTAGTATAACATCATACGAATATGCAAATGCAAGCAAAATTGCTATTGTTATCTGAATAGGTTGTTCATAACAAAACAGCGATTTTTCATTCGGTTTTTTACAGCTCTATGCATTACTAACAATACAGTTATCATCTGTTCCCTTTTGTTTTTGTTTTTAACTTATTGAACTAGAATTTGGGATAAAGAGGTGGAGAAAAATCGGATAGTTGTTATTTGGTCTAAAAAAAAGAAACGCGTGTGATACATGAAATTAATCTTTATGGGGGAAAATTTGGTAATTGCCCCACATGGGAGATCCAAAGTAATACAATATATATATATATATATATACAGTATTACTGTAATTTACTTTGTTAACTTTTAGTCCCAAATATTACTATTCTTAACAAAAGATAGATTAATATGTGAAAAATATAAAACTTATCTGCCCTCACAAACCAGTGATATGAATGGGAGTCTGCAGTACAGGTTTACATTTAAGATATTTATAAATCTGTAATGTACTGAGGGAGTACGAATTGGCGAGGGATTACTACATATATATATGTATATATATATATATATATATATATATATATATATATATATATATATATATATACATATGTATGTATGTATATATATATATATATATATATATATATACATAAATATATATATATATGTATGTATATATATATATATATATATATATATATATATATATATGTTTGTATATATATATTTGTATATATATATATATATATATATATATATATATGTGTGCATATATATACATATATATATGTATACATATGTGCATATATATACACATATATATGATCAGCGTATGCTCTTGAGCAGACTCCTCTGTGAAACTTCGAGAGCAATATGGGGTCACTTGATGGAAATTTACTAATAACTGCCTTTTCTGGCTGAAGGGACACAGGGGAAAGAGGATAGGGGCCAAAAATAGGCGTTGGCATTGGACCAAAAAAAAAAAAAAACCCCAATTTTTTTCACCATACACGTCAAATAGAAAGATGGACCCTGTAGTCCCTAGACCCACCGAAACCCATGACCCCCCAACCTTGCCCTATAAGTGTGATATCGAGTCTTGGATTCAAGTTTACTGTCTGACAGGGTACCCTGAGTTAGAAGCTGACATGCGGACTGTCCTTAGTCTTAATATGTCCGGCACTGGTAGAGGCAAGGTGGTCATATTACGCAGTCTTGGATTGCTATTCTTTTAATAAAAACTAAGGGGCCGGATCAGAGATATATGACCTAATAGGGAAACCATACAAGATCTGAACAGGGAAAATGTTAGTGTACTTTGGAGTTTTCCAAACTCTCCCCAGTCAATGTTGCCAAAGGGTGCTCTTGTTAAGTTGAGACACTTAATAGACTTCACAACATGACTCGGCATGACTGTTTCATTGTAGGTAATGTGATGAGGTCACTGCATGTCAAAATGCCCATCGCTTCATGAAGTTTTGGAATTCTTTGCTAGTGAAATATGGTCCTTCATCAGTCACAAGGCAAAGGGTAATACAAACAGAAATATCAACAGAAGATCTTGATGGTATTGGAGGCGATAGTATCACCTTTACAGGGAACAACAGTCTATCCTGAGACTCAGTCAACGACAACTAGGAAGGACATTCTTACTGCAACAGAGACTTGGGTTGAAATGGACTTGAATGCTCTTGTAGGGAAGTAATCTTTCATTAATTGTTCCTGTTATTGACTCAGCGGCAATACCTGACATGGTTCATAAGCTCGAACAGTGTTGGTGATAAAAAGCTAGAAAGCTACCTACCTTTTCTAATGTTTAATTGCCATGTATATAAGCCAAGGTACAATACTAGACAGGATCAGGAGCTAAAACTCTTGCTCCATACTGGACAAGATCACCATTGGAATAGAGATCGATCCATAGCCTCCAAGGAGTTGTGAAGGTTAAATTGATGGAGGTGAACCCTGAAATAACACAGCCGAGGAGACGAATATAGGTAGTGTCCACTCCTGCTGTGACTAAAAGATCTTGAAACGTTCTATCAGGATCTCTGGGTTAAGAATCTTTCCATGGTAGTTATGGCATCAGAAGCAGGACCTGAGATCTTGTTATTATCATTATTATTATCAATTGCTAAGCTACAACCCTTGTTGGAAAAGCAGGATGCTATAAGCCTAGGGGCTCCAACAGGGAAAATAGCCCAGTGAGGAAAGGATAGAAGGAAAGATAAAATATTTTAGGAAGAGTAACAACATTAAAATAAATATTTCCTATATAAACTATAAATACTTTAACAAAACAAGAGGAAGAAAAAATTAAATAGAACAGTGTGCCTGAGTGTACCCTCAAGCAAGAGAACTCTAACCACAGACAGTGGAAGACCATGGTACAGAGGCTATGGCACTACCCAAGACTAGAGAACAATGGTTTGATTTTGGAGTGTCCTTCTCCTAGAAGAGATGCTTACCAAGAGGAAAATAGCCACTGAACAATTACAGTGCAGTAGTTAACCCCTTGGGTGAAGAAGAATTGTTTGGTAATCTCAGTGTTGTCAGGTGTATGAGGACAGAGGAGGATCTGTAAAGAATAGGTCAGACTATTCGGTGTATGTGTGGGCAAAGGGAAAGTGAACTGTAACCAGAGAGAAGAATCCAATGTAGTACTGTCTGACCAGTCAAAGGACCCCATAACTCTCTAGTGGTAGTATCTCAACAGGCACCTGGTGCCCTGGCCAACCTACTACCTACTACCTTGTCTTCTTGTGAGGGGTGACTGACTAGGAGCTCGTGACAAGGCGTCAGTTATGATGAGTAACTTGCCAGAAAGCCCCACAGCTGTGAAGAGAGATGGTAAAACCTTCTCATTTTGGTGCTGAAAGTGGGGATTCTCAACAGCATCCAGGGTGGTGTTCTATCATTATCATGAAGTTCTTTTGGCTTGCTACAGCCTATATTTTAGTATTGTCCATAAGATTAATGACCAACATCTCCAACTTGATAGTGGCATAACAAGTCTCAGTGTCTGTAAGAGACTGAAAACCACACTTAACTAGACGTAGGTGCTCACTACCATGACCCCACAGGAGTGCATATCCAAGCCATGAAGGCCTGAAGAATCTGTCTGTAGTATGACGGATAGGTCAGGGGTGAGAAGGTCGAGATAAGGTGGACAGACAAGGACCGATTTAACATGTTAGAATTCTTCATCGTCCAATCCCCAGATGAATGTTCTCTTGTTGCTCATCAAGGGTTGCGCAGGGATTGGGATACATTGAAAACTTCATGGGTGAACTTTACCAGCTGGTTGATCAGACCCATGAATGGTCAGGTATCCACAGAAAGACAAAGTAGGTGTAGGAACCACAAAGTTGTCTTTGTTGAGAGTAATCCCAAACTTGTGGCATGTGATAAGAATCTTATGGATATCATGTACATATGCAAGGTAATTCTAATTGTAATGAGGTATGTCATCAACAACTTTAACATAATGTTTGATTCTTTGAAGGCCATATTGTCTTGCAGGCATCATTTGTGAACTGACTGTACGGCATAATGAAGGTAGTCAGATGTTGGTCTTCTGGTAAGTTCTGATTGCCAGCACCCCCTAAGGGTATCATCTCAGGTAAAATACAGAGTCTTTGGGTCTACAATATGAATGACGGTGAAAGGTATTGACAAAGGGCCAGCGGGTTATGCTGGTTGGAGAGGTCAACTGTGAAGTGTACTCTTAGGCCATTCTTAGTGATGATGACTAGGGGATGACACCGATTTCAAGGGTCATCACCGGCAGGTTTGAATATTCACATGATATAGTTTTGAATAAAAAAAGGATTTTGTCTTGGCGTGTGGATGGCAAAAGATACAGAATCATCCCTAAAAGGAATCCTCATAGGGGTATCTGCAATGATTTTGAGATAATTCAACATCAAATTCTCTTTGTAGACTAACATATCTTTAGATCTAAATAGGAAGTAATAATTGGCACTTAAAGGTAGTTTCGTGGCTGATATAGGTAGCTCTTTACAGCTGGTAGTATATTTAACCTCTAAAATAAGCTTAAGGAATTCTTTAAATGTTAATTCTTCACAATGACCACGGGACAAGAGAGGAGTCTGAATACTTTTATGAATTCTGCACGTCTTTCACGGACCTTGAAGGAGGATGATTCGACAATTGTTACTGCGGTACTATCACATTCTGTTTAGTAACAGTACCACTGCTACTTCCGCTGTAAGTATTGAACTTGTTCACATAGTTATTACTGAGCTGGTTTCCATGGTTCGGCGAATACTTGACACTTGGTCGGAACGACGGTTGAAACTTGATACGCGAGGAGGATTTAAGACTGATAATATTATAATCTTCACTCAGCGAATCGGCTTTATCAAGTTTCTTCACCTCTCTCTCTCTCTCTCTCTCTCTCTCTCTCTCTCTCTCTCTCTCTCTCTCTCTCTCTCTCTCTCTCTCTCTCTCTCTCAAGTACGTTCAAATATTTTTCAGGAATTTTAATAAAGCAAAGAAGAGGAAGCATATACCCATTGAAAAGAGAGATAGATTTGTTATAACAACAGAAGATGAAGAAAGGCAACATTGGATGGAAAACTTTAGTCAGGTCATGAATGGGATTTATGAAGTGAATAATTTGATTGATATACCTGAAGCTGATGAAGACATTGATATTCTCAAGAGGGAATTTAGTGTGTTTGAAGTCGAAGCTACCATTGAAAAACTCACGAGATGTAAAACCCCTAAATATAATGGAATAACTGCGGAGATGATATTGGTCGAAAATTAAGTGACTCCCAGAATATTTACAAGATTATTTTGTAGAATGTGGCATTAAGAGACAAAACCTGATATATGGAAGCTAGGAGTATTGGTGAAAATGACAAAAACGGAGACCTGACTAAATGCAATAATTACATAGGCATTACATGTACGTAAGTTGTCATTAAAATATAAAGTATGCTCATCCTAACGAGACTAGAGAGAAAGATTGGTGAAAAGCTGAGAGATGAAAAAGCAGAATTTAAAAAAGGTAGAAGTTGTACTTAGTAGATTTTTATTTCAAGACAAGTTGGACAGCAATGTGTTGGATATAGAAATCCACTTTTGGTGGCATTTGTCGACTATGATTAAGCCTGTGATAGTGTGCACCGTCAAATTTTGTGGAGAGCCCTGCATTATTATGGAGTTCCTCTTGAATATGTAAATTTGATTAAGACTGTTCATGAGCATAGCAAGTGAAAATTTAATGTTAATGGAGTCCTATCAAATAAATTTCCAGTGAACAGCGGAGTATTCCGAGCGGAGTATTCTGAGGGAATGTGTTGTCACCTATGTTGATTATCTTCCTCATGGGTTTTGTAATGCATAGAACAGTTGGGGATGGTGAAGGATTCTACTGGATTGGTAACAGGAAATTAGATAAAATATCATTGGAAGGAGAAAGGATTAATGAGGTGGAATCATTGAAATATTTAGGAACTATGATCCTCTAATACAGGATCTTTAGAATTGGAGATTAATGAAAGATTGTAAAAAGCATATCAGACAATGGTGATGTTAAGTAGAATTTAATTATCAAATCACCTGAAATTATATATAAAAATCAGGCCGTATACCAGTTTAGTGAGGTCGATGTTACTGTATGGACATGAGTCGTGGTATGACAATGAAACAAATCTATCTGATTTTTAGATTTGAAAACAAAGCCTTCAGAAGAATATTGTGAGTTAAATGGCAGGACAGGATTAGAAACGAAACTATAAGAGAGTTTACTCGAATGCCATTTGTGGATGAGATCACGGGCAGAGGTGGATGCAGATGGTTTGCACATGCTCTCCACACTCCCCACGAGAGATTAGTTCACCAGACTTTCAACTGGGCTCCATAAGGCCCTAAAAGAGTTGGAAGACCCTGGCCTAAATGCCTGAGGTCTATGAAGTGTGAAGTACTAGATGATGAGTGGAGAAATATTGATATAAAAGCTCAAGATAGGGATGACTGGCGAAGTCTAACTTAGGCCCTTTGCGTGAATATGCATAGGAAGAGATGATGATGATGATGATAACGTATTCTCTTTTTGCCTGATTCAAAATCTAATGTGCACTTTCTGAGGGATACTGGTGTTTGATGTTGTCTTCTCTTTTACCAAATTCTCTCTTATGGGAATAACCCAGTCATTCGAAGACTGGTGATGTCTGCCTGATGGTTGCCAATGGATCATCTATCAACACTCACGGCTATGAGACACAATACCGTCGAAATTCCATCTTCGCCGACTTTACACTAACTCTGATCTCTGATCGGTGTGTATTTCCTCGCTCATTTCCACCTTCTAGTTAGTGTCGTACATTAATGCTTAATCAATGCTGGTCCTTATTTGTCCACACCTTTAACACCTGCCTCCTCTGAACTCTCTCTCCACGTCAGCATGCCGACTGATGTCTTCGGCCACCTTTTCACTTTATATCTGTACATCTTCCACTCAGAACTATGCCAGATTGCATGGTTCCTACTAAGCACAGGGTTCATCACCATATCAGGATGAAGGGGCCACCAATATTTGCAAGATTCAAACTTTGGCACAAGACCATTTGGCAGCTGCTAAATGTACATTTTGGGAGAGGAAAAAAATGATCCTTTGTCAAAGAACCTTAAGCCTATGGTCCATGTCCCTACACATCATCCTGATCATATGGGTGACCTTAATGAGGCTTAAAATGATGACTTAGGAGGTCAATATTCCGGATGGTTAAATGATGTAATTAGTGATGAAATCTATAGTGGACCTAGTCATCGGAGGATCTTATTATATTTGAATATCACACTGGGAATCAAGGTAACATAGGAAAAACACATTTAATGATGAAGCACATTGTAATGACATGAGAAGGATATCAGTTTGGCAGAAGACCTTAGCATGGTAAGTGAATGAATAGAAGTTGTAAAAACATTGAAAAAGAAGACTGTTAATCATTATAGCAGGAAGAAAGTCACCAGACTAGAAAGCGTTTCTAAGAATGTTTGTTTAAGGTAAAAACAAAAGTGGAATGACATTCTAGAGAAATTAGGTTTTCAAGCAAGAAAGTTTTCAGACCATTTAAAAGAAAAGTAAAGGAATGAATCGAAATAAAAGCATAAATCGACATGCAACTAAGGAATTCTTTATGCTGGGGTCACACCTCGGCGATACAGCCGTGGCGATGCGGTGAGCTGTGGATTTAAGCTAGATTTTTAGCATATCACCATACATCCCCATTCATCCCAGGTGTGTTTCGTGATAAATGTCGTCGTCACGTGTGCAATACATCCTGGGTTGCCACGCTCCGTCACAACACTGTTGGACAGAATGAAACCTGCTCTATTTTTTCGTCTTGTATGCGATGAAGGTCGGGCACCTGCGGTACAACGAGTGCAAACAGATAACACATGGCATTACTCGTGTTCTGTTCCGCCTTTCAAAACTTTATATGCGGTATACCTCCCTATGGGAGACATGGCAACATGTATCACTGCCCATGTGTTCAGCGGTGTTTTATATATATATATATATATATATATATATATATATATATATATATATATATATATATATATATATACAGGTATTAATATATATTATATATAAATATATATATATATATATATATATATATATATATATATATATACATACAGAGAGAGAGAGAGAGAGAGAGAGAGAGCTCATTGAAGTAGGTGGACGGCATAGAAAAAATAGGAAATAGGGTTGATCAAATACTCTTATGCAGTTATGGTTTGAGAGAGAGAGAGAGAGAGAGAGAGAGAGAGAGAGAGAGAGAGAGAGAGAGAGAGAGAGAGAGCTCATTGAAGTAGATGGACGGCATGGAAAAAATATGAAATAAGGTTGGTCAAATACTCTTATGCAGTTATGGTTTGAGAGAGAGAGAGAGAGAGAGAGAGAGAGAGAGAGAGAGAGCTCATTGAAGTAGGTGGACGGCATAGAAAAAATAGGAAATAGGGTTGATCAAATACTCTTAGACTGTTATGGTTTGAGAGAGAGAGAGAGAGAGAGAGAGAGAGAGAGAGAGAGAGAGAGAGAGAGAGAGAAGTGCAGTTATAATCTGGGGAAGAGAGAGAGAAAGAGAGAGAGTGGAGTGGGGTTATAATCTAGGAGCGAGAGAGAGAGAGAGAGAGAGAGAGAGAGAGAGAGAGAGAGAGAGAGAGAGAGAGCTCATTGAAGTAGGTGGACGGCATAGAAAAAATAGGAAATAGGGTTGATCAAATACTCTTATGCAGTTATGGTTTGAGAGAGAGAGAGAGAGAGAGAGAGAGAGAGAGAGAGAGAGAGAGAGCTCATTGAAGTAGATGGACGGCATAGAAAAAATATGAAATAAGGTTGGTCAAATACTCTTATGCAGTTATGGTTTGAGAGAGAGAGAGAGAGAGAGAGAGAGAGAGAGAGAGAGAGAGAGAGAGAGTGAGAGAGAGCTCATTGAAGTAGGTGGACGGCATAGAAAAAATAGGAAATAGGGTTGATCAAATACTCTTAGACAGTTATGGTTTGAGAGAGAGAGAGAGAGAGAGAGAGAGAGAGAGAGAGAGAGAGAGAGAGAGAGAGAGAGAGAGAGAAGTGCAGTTATAATCTGGGGAAGAGAGAGAGAAAGAGAGAGAGTGGAGTGGGGTTATAATCTAGGAGCGAGAGAGAGAGAGAGAGAGAGAGAGAGAGAGAGAGAGAGTGAGAGAGAGCTCATTGAAGTAGGTGGAGAGCATAGAAAAAATAGGAAATAAGGTTGATCAAATACTCTTAGACAGTTATGGTTTGAGAGAGAGAGAGAGAGAGAGAGAGAGAGAGAGAGAGAGAGAGAGAGAAGTGCAGTTATAATCTGGGGAAGAGAGAGAGAAAGAGAGAGAGTGGAGTGGGGTTATAATCTAGGAGCGAGAGAGAGAGAGAGAGAGAGAGAGAGAGAGAGAGAGAGAGAGAGAGAGAGATAGAATATATTTTGCCATTCAAAATAAAATACAAAGCCTGAACATGGTAACAAATGAAATATAAGATTTGGGTGGATACAAACTTGTTTTTATGATATGAAATGCTTGAGGGAAGGGGTGGAAAATTTCTATATACGGGAGTCCTGTGAATCACGCACGTAACGATCCATATCACATATATATTGCGTACACAAATATCACTACCGCAATGTGCCGGACCAATTGAGATGTCACAACTTCCCCACTGTGAGGCGATCCCATATACAGTGATGTATCGCAGCATGGCTATGTATCCCCATGTATCGCCCTTATTGCTCTGTGCCCGCGGTGTGGATCTCCCCTGGTCGCCTACTCCGCATTATGAGTCAGGTATGCCACAGTGTCCTGCGTTTCGAAAATTATGTGGTGGAATATCGCCTGAGAGCACATGTGGTATTCAAATTTTCGGGATTTTTCCCTAGCTCTGCCAAGGCATATTGCCCAAGTGTGACCTCAGCATTATAAGTCTTTGACCGGTGTATTTGTGTTTTGATCCTAGTATATTTGCCATCTTCCTGCATATTGCAATGCTTAAAATGGTTTAGCCACTGAAAATAACTGGCAGGAACTGCATGTCTATCAAATCAAATGGACATCATTCTTAATCAAGGGGATAAGGTATAGGGATAAAATCTCTTCAGAATTTAAAAATGTATTTCAACATATTATGAATCTTTCCAATAATGGTAAGGGAGGCACAGTGGTTATTACAAAAAGAAGATAGATGTGCCCAACGCAAATGTATACGTACGTCCTACTTCTATGTTAAAATTATTATTATAAAAGGGTGGAGGGGGGGTAGATTGGCCAACCCAGTGAATTGACTCTAGGTCAAGAAGGTAATATTGACATACTAAGACTGCTCCTTTAGTATGATTTGTGTTTATTCTCACTCGAGATCTAATGCACGGAATGAAAGAGAGACTTTTTTTTTTTTTATAAATATATTCTTCGTACCATGCTATGTAAGCGGAATGTGCTAATTATATGGGAACTGGAGCTGTATCATTTCAGAGAAGGACTTCTCGAAGCCTAAATATACTTGTTTTTATAAATCACTGCAACAGATTGTGAACGTTTAAAATTTCAAATGAGTTCATAACAAGTACATGAAAATACTGCAATAGAACTTTATAAAAGGGGTTGGAGATGATGTGGAGGATGGTACTTCTACAGAGATAGTGCCAGTATCATTTCTAGAACATTCTTATTTCTTTATTAATATAAAACCTGAAGATAGTCTTAAAACGGGTAAATCATATTGGTAACAAAACTAGTCACTTTTACAAAAAAAGTATTGGGAAGGAAGATTTTAATGTCCTGTGGGATCAGATAAAAAATTTTCCTTCCAGTCAGTTAAAATGTAGAAAAGGCTCATGTATGGTGTGTTGAATATCCTAGAAAGTGAGTTATTACATGAAATTTCATATCAAAATAGAAATCCAAAATACCTTAAAATTTAATTTGTAGGGAAAAGAAAGAAGTTATTAATGATGAACTAGATGAAAGAGTTGAAATGCAAGCAAGGACGAAAGACCCGTGGTTTAGAGAAAAATATGTAAGTGTAGTATTGAAGCCAAAAACTGGATCCATTCTAAAAAGACACTGACATGCACAGAATAAAAAAACCGAAAGATTATTAAATCAAAAGATTTAATAAAAGAATTAGTAAATTAATTCTATGCTGACCTATGATGATTTTTTATTATGTAAGCATAGCCTTGGAAGAAGAATTTAACACAAATGGTTTCAAAGATCTAGATCTTTAGAAGGAAGATGCGAAGGTGTAGGTAGCATTCAAGTAGAATATTTCGCAGCAAACTGGATAGTAACTGGTGGTGATTTTACAAACGCTATTCAATGTGTTGGGCATATTCAAGGTCACGAAGTAAAGGTATAATAACAATATTTAAGACGAATGGTCTTGAAAAAAAAATTGAGAAATTTGAGGCCAACTACTTTACTTTACTCTTAGATAGTTGCTAAGTTTATAGCCAGAATAATTTATCAAAATACATTTTACGGAGTTCCTAAAAGAATTATTATCCATTGTAATATGTTTTTTTAAGATATGTTAAGCACTATGCAAATGTATATGATAAATAAGTCGCTATTCTAAAAGCGGATCAGTAAAAAGCTTTTTAGAACACCTTTTACGTTGAAAGTTCCCGACTTGTTAAGATAAGGTGGAAAATCGTAATTGAAATATTATAGAAATGCAATGATGATCCCCAATTCACTTGGAAGATTTTCCCAATAACTACTTTGCATTTCAGGCAAAACATAGTATGTTTTTCTTTAATATCTCCCATACTAATTACTTGGGCAGACTGATACTTTTACACAGCACTCTATAAACCTCCCTACAATTTTTGATACGATAATGCATTTTCATATTCTGTTAATTTTATACCTATAGAAATGAATTACAAATGCTACATTTATCCGCGGTCACCATACCTTTTTTACCTGTAAAAAAGTCGTACCTGTATTACAAATAATTTTAAGTTGATAACTTCTATATGGGGTTTTCACCATAGTATTTGTATTAGATTTATTTTATTTCTATTGTAATGTGAAATACAAGTAAAAAAGGAACACCATTCATTTTAATACTTACACAATTTTATTAGTAGGGCGTTTTGTAATATCTCAATTAAGCCAGAGAACAAAATGAACGGGTTGTTAGTAAAAAGTGTGAAGGTGACAAATAAGATGTTTCGGTTTTTATTGTTAAATACTCTTTAAAGATGAGTTTTCACAATAAGTGATGACATATTTTAATGTAATAAAACAACGATAGTGTTTTCAATAATATGTTGTACCATGTGGTATCAAGCAGACTTATTTGTCATGAATATTCATTTCATATATTTATTCTTAGATATCATTTGTGTGTAAATATATATATATATATATATATATATATATATATATATATATATATATATATATATATATATATATATATGTGTGTGTGTGTGTGTGTGTGTGTGTGTGTATATATATATTTATATATATATATATATATATATATATATATATATATATTTATGTATAAATATATATATATACATATATATAAATATATATATATATATATATATATATATATATATATATATA
>NC_090750.1:96124378-96126878 GCF_036898095.1 Palaemon carinicauda
ATTTTGTGTAAAGTTCAGCAAGATTTACTATCACGAAATATTCTCCATCTGTTAATTAATCATTTGTTAGGCCATCTCTTGCATTGCCTTTTTTTCTTGCCTTTTAATGCTTTCTTCACTTTTATTGTTACTTTCGGTACCGAATCAGGTGTTTCATTATTTCTATTAGCAAAGTGGTTTCTTATATCGCTATTGCATAACATTGTATAAAAACCTTCTGCAACTTTTATCACTCCATTTCTGTTGATAATATTTCTATTTTCATCCTTTATAGCAAATATCTGTTGGCACCCTGTTCCAAGTCTTCTTTCCATTGATATTTTAGTTTATTATCTTATTGTGTTTACGAATGTCTTGTGATTTTATTTTTTTTTATTGTTTGGAATAATATTATGCGAATTCTATTTTATATCACTTAGTTAAGAAAAGTAGAGGAAAAGTTTAAGAAACAATAAAAGTGATAATTCAAAGAGGGTTTTGTAATATAACCTTGTCATCGATTTGTGAATAATATTCACTGTACTATTTTCAAAAGTTATGAATGATAAAATTCATTATAGAATTGTCATTTGATTGAGGCTATTTCTATTTTGTGTCAATTAATAATCGAAAGTATAAGAAAGGTGAAATATTGAACCATGAGTGAATGCCATACGAGCAGATCATGTTGTTATTGATGAAGATTGCCTGACCATGTTGACAGACACAGACATTTGCTGTAGATACATGGAATAGAATAATGATTGCGTAATTCCAAAATTAACCCAAAAGATCATTATTTGTGAGCTTTAGAGAAGATTATTTCCTTCTAAGTTCATATTAAATAGGAATTTTCTCTTTGATGGATTTTCTAAGAACTTTCTTCATTTGGCAAATCTTACATGTGTCCATTCTTCTAAAATACCAATAGATATACTGCATGACATTGTTTATAAACTGAATTAGATCAAAGACTTTTATCAGATTATAATTTGAGATTGGATCCAAAGGAATTGATACACCTTTCAGTTTCTGTTTATATGCAAATTATATTTCGGTTGATGACTTGATGCAATAAATACATGTTGTCGTTCGTTGATGATCATTCGGATGATGGGTGAAGAAGTTCATTTACTGAGGAGTTCCATAGCTGCTGGAGGGAGGAGCATAGGACCTGACAGGGGCTGAGGCTTCGGCAGAGTCATCATCACCCTCACGGGCACGACGGGCGTCCTCCTCGGCAGCGAAGGCGATCTGGTCGAGGACGAACTGGGGGATGGGGTGGGGGAAAGCAGGGGCCACGGGCAGGAGGTCGGACTGGGGCTGGAAGCCGTTCTCGTCAGCAACGTATTTGACTTCGACGAGGGTGCCGTCGGGAGCGGTGTACCTGTGAAAGGGGGGGAGGGGGATTTAATTAATAGTGTTTTGTTTACATTATCAAGGCAAACATTTTCTCATCATCTAACATTTACTATACTCTCAATTTTATATTTTATATTATGAATCATTAAGATATATCTTCTGGAATTGGTTGAAAAGGGCCCTCTGACATCACCGAGAGAGAGAGAGAGAGAGAGAGAGAGAGAGAGAGAGAGAGAGAGAGAGAGAGAGGGGCGGGGGGATGAGTGAGGGGTGGAGTGTGGAATACTTACGAGTACATTCCAGCCTTTACAACAGATCCTTCGTCTCCATCGGGAGATCCTGCCTGGGCGAACTTGATGCCGTTCTCGGCCTCGAACTCAACGTTGAATCGTCCGTCTTCCTCGTGGACGCGGTCGTCCCTCAGGATGGCCACGGGGTCGGGTCGTTCGAAGGAGTCGTCGCGGTTGGAAGCTGCTGGGGCAATGTACGAGTTGGAAGGGGCGGGGGCGGGGGCGGGGGCGTCATAGTTGTATTGGGGGGCAGCAAGGGCCACGGCGGCCAAAGCGGAGATGAGGATCTGAAAAAACATGATGTTGTGATGAACATTACTTTTCCATTCATTCAATTTTCACTCTTAGGTCGATATATGAACATGGAATTTTGAAGGAGTTCAGTGAAAATCTGGTTTTGAGTCTCTTTTGGTAGATACACGAGAAGTTATCAAAGAAAAACTCCCTCAAACTTTTATTCATATAATAAATATCTTCAACTAAAAAAATGAATTGATGGAATTTTTGGAGTAGAGGAGTGTGTCACTCCTTTTACGAATGATTTAAAATAATTCGCTTTGTCAATATAGCAGATTTATAATTTTTTTTCTTATTGTAATATTGAGAAAAAGAAACCTGATAATGTATTTCAGCTATCAGAGGAATTGATTAAAATCTCAATTTTCTACAATTTTCTACGTAAACTATAATCGACTTTGAGACGTTGCACCAAATAGATTGGGTAACCTTGAGTAATTGAAAGCTCACATTGAATAAAGAATCAAAGATTAAGAAAAGGATTCATACAATATATCACACTTCTTCCAAAAAATTAGTCACCACAATAAAGGATTGGGAGACAATAAAGGATTGGGAGACAATAAAGGATT
>NC_090750.1:96131878-96136878 GCF_036898095.1 Palaemon carinicauda
GGCAACCCTTTTGGCTGATGAGTTTGACAGTAAACAGAGTAATGAGAAACCCTATCTTCGTCATTCTTGTTTTCCTGAGGCTAAATTAAGTAGTTCAGCTTTTTGATCTCGTGAAATTAAAGCTCTCTTGATGGACCTTGATGCTTATGGAGGTGTAGACCCAAATGGTATTTTTCCTTTGTTTTTTATAAAGACTAGATTTCTTAGCTCCAAAGTTATCTGTTATTTTGCGCAATTTAGCAAGAATAGGGGCTTTTAGCAGTTGGAGAATGGATAACGTTATTCCACTATGTAAATGTGTTTGTGATAGCTCAAGTCCAACTGATTACCTCCCAATTTCCATAACTCCCATGTTATCTAATGTTTTTTTTAAAGTCTTTTGGCAAAATGTCTTAATAGGTTTGCTGAAGGTAATCATCTGTTCCCTAGTTTGTGATTTGGTTTTTGTAAACGCGTTGGAGCATCGAATACCCTTCTTAAAATCTCCAATGCTGTAAAGAAACCCCTTAATTGTGGTCAGGAAGTTCGCATGATTGGCCTTGATTTTAATGCATTTAGTCTTAGTCTTCGCAAACCATTTTTCTTATAAAAAATTAGGATGTTCAATTACTGGGTGCCTTTTAAGTTCCTTTGACCGTGTTAATTATGAGGCCCTTGTTTTCAAACTCAAGCATTTGGGAGTGGGTGGGTCGTTTCTTAGCATCATTATTATATTTTTAGGTAAAAGATCGCAAAGAGTTGTTGTTGATGGGCACCATAGTGCGTATAGGAATGTTCTTGGCCCATTACCTTTCACATTATATACACTTGATGTGTGGTTTGGCCTGCAAATTATGGGGTATGAAGTTGAATTCTAACAAAACTCAAAGTATATTTATAAGTAGATCAAGGACAGTGGCTCCTCAACATCCAGATCACAGCATTGATAATGTTTCTTTAACTCTGTATGACTCTTTTGAAATTTTTGGTGTGATTCTCGACAGCAAATTTATTTTTGAGAAACACATTAGGTCTGTTTCTTCTTCAATTGCACAGAAAATTGGCTTATTGAAAAAGTCTTTTAAGATTTTCGGTGATCAATCTATTCTGAAGAAGTGTTTTAATTCTTTCATTCTACTTTGTTTCGAGTATTGTTCTCCTGTCTGGTCTTCAGCTACTAATTTTCATCATAATTTGTTGGACAGAAACTTACAGTCTATTAAATTTCTTATTCCTGATCTAGATATTAATCTCTGGCACCGTCGTTCAATTAGTTCATTATGCATGTTGAAAGATTTTCCAGATCTTCTTGGACAGTACCATCCTGTTTGTAATAGTAGGTATGCAGTTAATTCTAATAGTCAGGCATTCTCCATCATGGGACTCAATACTACACAGTACTCTAGAAGTTTTATGCCAGCTGTGACCAAGTTGTGGAATGATCTTCCTAAGCGGGTAGTTGAATCGGTAGAACTTCAAAAGTTCAAACTTGCAGCAAATGTTTTCATGTTAAACAGACTGACATAAATCTTTTTTGTAGTTTATATATGAAATATCTGTTTTGTTGTTGTTACTGTTCTTAAAATATTCTATTAATTATTAATTATTTCTCATATCGCTTATTTGTTTCTTTATTTCACTTCCTCACTGGGTTATTTTTCCTTGTTGGAGCCCTTGGGCTTATAGCATCTTGCTTTTCCAACTATGTTTCTAACCTAGCTGATAATAATAATAATAATAATAATAATAATAATAATAATAATGATAATAATAATAATGAGTAAATATCAAAATGATTACATCAGTGTCATTAGAAAGACGAGAGGATACTCAGACCAACTCTGAGGTACTGAAAATTTCAATTCGATGATTTCTCTTTGACGACATAAACAACCTTAAATGGAAACAAGAGAAAATACCCATCGTGAAAATGTATTATGAAAATTGAAAAGACAAAGGTAAGCCTTTAAAAGGCAATGGGAGCCCATTCATATGATATGCAAATGCCTTTAGAGACAATGCCATGCGCAAAAAAATAAAAGGTAAGTATTTGTTGCAAGATAATAAAAAGGAGAAAGGAATATAAGATGAGACATCTTTTGTTGACCCAGATATTCTTTATTTATCTTTGCCGACTCAAGGGTAGAAGGCGCAAGGAAACACAAACCAGAGAGATTTTCTCCATATACAGTAAGTCGACGAAATTATAAGGCTTGATATTTTCAATTTGTTACCATGTATTATTTATTATTATTATTACTATCCAAGCTACAACCCTAGTTGGAAAAGCAAGATGCTATAAGCCCAGGGGCTCCAACAGGGAAAAATAACCCAGTGAGGAAAGGAAATAAGGAAATAAATAAATGAAGAGAACAAATTAACAATAAATCATTCTAAAATAAGTAACAACGTCAAAACAGACATGTCATATATAAATTATTAACAACATCAAAAACAAATATGTCATAAATAAACTTTAAAAAGACTCATGTCCGCCTGGTCAACAAAAAAGCATTTGCTCCAACTTTGAACTTTTGAAGTTCTACTGATTCAACTACCCGATTAGGAAGATCATTCCACAATTTGGTAACAGCTGGAATAAAACTTCTAGAGAACTGCGTAGTATTGAGCCTCATGATGGAGAAGGCCTGGCTATTAGAAGGATAGATATGAATGATAGTGATATTACGATTCAAAATAATACATTATCTGATCGTCGTTCAAACGGGATGGGAAATACTGTTTTTTTCATCTCTTAATTTTAGGTTTGTTGCAGGATATAGCTGCTATTCATTTCCTTCTAGCCATCAGTGCATATCTGTTTAGAATGCATCATTACTAAAAGAATAACCTGTGAGATCTTACATCTTGCTTTGCATATTAGATTCTTTCTGCGATTTCCAGTGTATCCCAATATCTGTCTTTTCGATAAGAAACTTTTTTTATATTAAACAGGAAAGCAGTAAACACTCCAGTTTAAAAACATGGTTCTCATGGTAAATAGACTACATTTGTGTAAAGGGGTCAAATATTAGGGCATGTAATATTCTTCGTTTTACCATCCAAGTACATTCCCTCTGGGTAATATGAAATCCTATTCTGTATTCCAATTGCAGTATTTCAAAATCTTTTCAGATTTCTATGGCAATTCATTGTTTCTTTTGTGTATCTAAATATAGCAAGCACTTCTTCTATAAATGCTCGAGTAATTTCGAGGGTTCAAATAAGTAATCCTTCCGGTTCTAAACACTGCTATTATAAATAAATAGATTTTCTTTCAGGAAGACCATTTTAGAGTTGAAATTTCTAATCGGTTCATACACATCGTTCCAAGTCTGTAAAAATTATTTAACAGAAAACATCAATTATTTTCCAAAGTATACATATCGATTTCCTATCAGCACTTAGCATTTGCCTACGCACACACAGGGAATAGTCTGGCCTATTCATTAATTATCCTCCTCTGTCCTCATAAACCTGACGACACTTAAGATTACCAAACAATTCTTCTTCTCTCAAGGGGTTAACTACTGCACTGTAATTGTTCAGTGGCCACTTTCCTCTTGGTAAGGGTAGAAGAGACTCTTTAGCTATGGTCAGCAGCTCTTCTAGGTGAAGGACAATCCAAAATCAAACCAATGTTCTCTAGTCTTGGGTAGTGCCATAGCTTCTGTACCATGGTCTTCCACTGTCTTGGGTTGAGGTTCTCTTGCTTTAGGGTACAATCGGGCATACTGTTTCTCTCCCTCTTGTTTTGTTAAAGTGATGCTAGTTTATATAGGAGATATTAATTTTAATGTCGTTACACTATTCTATTTTTCCTTGTTTCTTTTCCTCACTGGGCTACTTTCCCTGTTGGAGCCCCTGGGCTTATAGCATCCTGCTTTTCCAACTAGGGTTGTAGCTTAGCTAGTAATAGTAATAATGATAATAATACTGATAGCGTTTGCGCCGTTAGAGAACCACCAATGACAGATAGATATGTTATTTGCAGCGGTTCGATCTTGTATTTAGTTGTCTTCCTTTTCTTGGGAATAAGAAAACTATTTAAACGTCTGCAATACTTCAAATCTATTAAGAATAGTTTTTAGCACTGAGAGGAAAGAGTTAATTTCAAAATATATCATTCCATGCATGAACGGAAATCATGCGTAACCAAGTGGTACTGATGAGGTTTAACCCAATGTTATAATTCATGAATTGCTACAGTGCAGGGTTGCCAGGTTGGCCTTTTTCGGGCCAAAACACATAAAATTTGGCCTTTTTTCGTGGTAGATACCTAAATTTGGCCTTTTTGAAATTGGTTAGCCTTAAATGCTATATTTTCGGCCTTTTTCTACTATTAGGTTGGCCTTTTAAAGCTGCAGTTCATCAGACGTTGGCCTTTTCTCATTTGGAAAACCTGGGAACCCTGGCTGTAGTGGGAATTGTTTTAATCATTATTTTGGAAAAAGAAAAATTTATAAAATGCGAACGTTATCAGGAATATTTTATGTAAGTCTTAAATATGATAAAAAAAAAAAGATCACTTACTAATAGATAATGATGTAAAGATATCAAGTCTAGGAAATTGCCTAAGAATTTCGGAAATAAAAGCGATAATAATCAATTGGGAATCTCATGTAACCAACCCTCAATATAATACAAGAAAAGGCTCTGAAGTCTATGGAAAGTAAAAAAACAAAGTTGTCATCGTATACAAATACGAAAATATTCAGGGAAATTGAATAGAATAAGGAATTATATCGTCTTCCCTGAAGAAAATGCCATTTTTTTTCTCTCCTGATGAAGTATCTACTCTTTTTACCGACACACACGTGACTATATATATATATATATATATATATATATATATATATATATATATATATACTGTGTATATATATGTATATATATATATATATATATATATATATATGTATATGTATATATATATTATATAGACAATATTTTCATGGCGTCCAAAAATTGCATGGCAAAGTATATATATATATATATATATATATATATATATATATATA
>NC_090750.1:96141878-96146878 GCF_036898095.1 Palaemon carinicauda
GAGGAATTTGATAACTTAAGGTTTGTGATAATATGTGGCTCTTATGGCGTTTGTATTTTTGTTTTGCAGGACAGAAGATAAACAATATTGTCTTTTTTTTTCGTTTATTATTTGAATCTACACTCTTAAAAATTTGCAGTATAAAAACAGTAAATATCTGGCAACATTTATTCCAGGATTTTTACCGTTTTAAAAAGGGAATTACTGACGTAAAAGAGTGATATTACGGTTACCAACCCGTAAAAGATGATAACAAAGTAAGGTAAAATTACGGTCGCGAATATTTTACTGAAATGCGGTTGAGAACGGTATATTTTTACAGATTATTCCCGATTAAAATTACGATTTTTTCAAACAGTGTAATATGTTGAATATCTTCGGCAACCCAAGGGACAAAACCAATCTTTTTCACCCGCCCTGCTATTTCTTTCATTCTTCGTGTCTTATGGTTATACAGTCAACAGTCATAAGTGTATTTTGATAAATTTTTCTGTCATTCATCCTAAAAAGCCTTTTTTTTTTCATTTTCCACTCCATATTTGATAATAGGATATAATAGACATGAAAAAATTATACCTTCATCTCAATTAAAGTTAACCACATCAAATATCAAGCTTTAACGCCAAGAAGCTGGAGCGATGGAACCCATACAGTACCCGAAACATGTTAGACATAAAAAAATAAAGTTCAATAAACCTTGACATACCAATCAGCGTTTTCTCGCATAGGTTTACGGGTTGAGGGTTAATATCGCCAGTCACAGACATACACTCCTTCAAAAAACTGGCACAATGTTACTCCAAAGCCACACATTCTATACATGGTGAAAATTTCGTCAAAATCTGTCGAGTAGTTTGACGTTATCTTCAAAATGGCGAAAAATGCAAATCTGGATCTAGAATCCCGATCCGGATCATCCTCAAAACGTAATGATCTATCTATGGTGAAAATTTCGTCAAGATCCGACGAGAAGTTTTGAGGTAATTCTGTCCACAGACACAAGAAAAATGCAAATCCGGATCTAGAATCCGGATCCGGATCCCAGTCACCTGTAAAATTTAACAGGGACGTCCATGCTGTAAGGTTTATCTTCGTCGAAAATTTCCTCAAAATCCGCCCTGTAGCTTTGACGTAATCCTTTCCTTAGGCAAATGGCCACAGACACTTCTTCTTTAGATTGCCCGGAGCTTCTCTCCGGACAGGGGCTTTTTGACGGTGCGTCTAGCCCCTAGGAGGTGGTTGGCCACAGACACAAATAAATAATCCGACTCGATCGTAATACCTCCATGGCGGAGGTAATAAGCCTCAAGGTCTACAGTAAACACGTACTGTAAGGTCTGAGCAAGCACTGACCCACAATTTGCGCCTCCGTCATCTGGTAGCATCCCAGGTGATCGGTGCCATTAACCTATTTGGGAATGAAAAACTTAACTGACTCTCTATTTTCCTCTCCTATGTAATTAAATGGTATTATTTCATGCAGATTTGATTTTTCTTGGCTTTCGTGGATGATGTTACTTGGTCTACTAAGAAACGGATTAGCATGACTGAGAAAGGAAAAGGTAATTAAAAGATCCTACGAAATTCTATAGTTCCATACACACCCAATTTTTCTAACCCTCCATGGGATGTCTTTTCTTAATTTGTATCGTCATTTAATGTCTTCACAAGTAGATATGAAGAGATTACGTTCTTTGACAGATCATCAGAAAACTTTAATGTCATTACCAGTAAAGACAAATCATGTCTCTATCCTTCTATACTTCCGTTTCAATTTACTTGTGTGGGTATGAATGAAAGTGAGAGAGAGATAGATTTCTTTATTCATTCTCGTTTGAAATGACGGCTGAGGATTGTGTTTTTAGTTCTATTCAAGAAATAAAGAAAGGGCCGACTGAAAATTATATATATGTGTGTGTGTATGTGTGTGTGTGTGTGTGTATAAAATTCATTTGATGAATAATTTCCAGGCATTATACTGTAGCAAAAAACTATTTAAAAGTCATATTCATTTCAAATACTACTGCATTGCTTTTTATGTTACTAAAAACGCATTTTAACAAATCCCATGACGAACTGTGAAAAATTAATGACAGCAATGGAGGATTATTTAGATTTTAGTCGGCAGCCACTCATGCCATTAATGTATTATTTACAACAGAATTAATTTGGCTTATGTCAAAAGCTATTAGGTTTGCATGAAGATATATTCGAGTGAGGAAATAAAATTGCTTACAATAATCAATCATCAATAGTTAAAGATTAAAGCTCGTGAATTAGTAAGACCAGATATTCATTTAAAATGTCATTAGAAAATGATAATAGAAATAAAATATAAAGACACTGACATCTAATAATACAAAGCAGACATAATTTTTTCACAGTCATCATCTCCTCCTACACCTATTGACGCAAAGGGCCCCGGTTAGATTTCGCCTGTCGTCTTTATCTTGAGCTTTTAATTCAATACTTCTCCATTCGTCATCTCCTACTTCGCACTTCATAGTCCTCAGCCATGTAGGTCTGGGTCTTCCAACTCTTCTATTGCCTTGTGGAGTCCAGCTGAACGTTTGGTGAACTAATCACTCTTGGGGAGTCCGAAGAGCATGTCCAAACCATTTCCATCTACCACTCATCATGATCTCATCCCCATATAGCACTCGAGTAATCTCTCTTATAGTTTCATTTCTAATCCTGTCCTGCCATTTAACCTCCAATATTCTTCTAAAGGCTTTGTTCTCAAATCTACTAAATCTATTGGAAATGGTTTCATTGTCATACCATGACTCATGTCCATGGAGTAATATCGATCTCACTAAACTGATATATAGTCTGATTTTTATATGTAATTTCAGGCGTTTTGATTTTCAAATTTTACTTAACCTAGCCATTGTCTGGATTGTTTTTTTCAATCCTTCTCTAAACTCCAATTCTAAAGACCCTGTATTGGAGATCATAGTTATTAAACATGAATCTACCTCATTAATCCTTTCTCCTTCCAATGACATTTCATCTTCCATTGCATACTCCGTTCTCATCATTTCTTTCTTTCTTCTATCTATCATCAGCCCAACCTCGTGTGATATTTCATGCATAATACTTACGTCAGTTGTTATGAAAATATATAGTATACCTATTCTAAAGAGATTGGAAAGATTGGTGAAAAGCTGAGAGATGAACAAGTAGGATTTAGAAAAGGTAGCAGTTGCATTGGCCAAATTTTCATTTTGTACAACAATGCGTAGAATATAGAAATCGCCTTTTGATGGCAGGTATGGACTATGAAAAAGCCTTTGATAGTATGCACCGGCCAATTTTATGGAGAGCCCTGCGTATTATGGAATTCCTGATGAATATTTAAATTTGATTGAGTCTGTTCATGAGCATAGTAAGCGCAAAGTTAATGTTAATGGAGTCTTATCAAATGAATTTCCAGTGAACAGCGGAGTACTCCAAGGGAATGTGTTGTCACCTATGTTGTTTATCCTCCTCGTGGATTTTGTAATGCGTAGAACAGTTAGAGATAGTGGAGAAGGATTGGACTGGATTGGTGATAGGAATTTAGCAGACCTAGAATATGCTGATGATGCTCTCCTTGTTAGCAGAACACCACAGGATTTGCAATTCTTGTTAACCAGAATGCATTTTTTCACATTACTTTTAAAATTTTGGCAATTTTTTAAAGTTCTGTTCAGAACATGCATTCTAAAAAAGGCCAGTTGACAACGGATATAATAACTTTGCGAGCAAGAACCTCATAAAAATTCAAACATTATAGAACATGAGCTAGCATGATAACACAAGTTGGAGAGAGCAAGAGCTAAAATAATAAATCAAATCCGTTGCTGTGCACTAGCGTGTATGAAACACGTGCGGTATAATCTCTTTAGGTAAATCAACAAAACTTTTAATATCACAAGACAATTTCTTAATGGCTTCATTACCAGATTTTAATACCGTCTCTCCGTGGTGGTACTTAACAACCTCTCCATCGTTTCCAATTGTTTAAGGGAATCATCATTGAGATGAACAATTGCTCTTTGGAATTTAGAAATCTCCCCCATCCAAGTTATTTTATCGTAATCAGGTACTTTTCTCAACAACTGTTACTGAAGGAATTTTCTTGCAATAAAACCGATTTTTCCATAGCCTCCTGAGTATGTCTTGTAAGTCATTACTGACTACAAAATGTTCTTCCTGGATTTCATCGAAAGCTGTAAATGTTATTGCCGAAAGGCACAGTTCCCCTTCTAATGTTATATAATTTCCCTCGGTTCGGAGGCCTTTTCATGTTCGTTGTTGTGCGATGGACCTTATGATAAAGTTCTCTCATTGCGCACTTTATCTGAATCATGTTAGTTTTCAGGTAAGAAACATCTTTCTGTAAAGGGTAAGTTCTAAGTGGCTGCGACGGAAGTGTACCAATTTCTGTGGAAGTTTTTCATCTTGGGGGAATTGATAGAACGAGCTATATTCGGCATATTTCCCTCTACTGTGACAACCAAAAACAGTACATACCTTAGGCATGTTTAAATCTTTTTAATATATAGGAGCATTTTCCTTATATATAACTATATACTGTATATATATATATATATATATATATATATATATATATATATATATACAGTATATATATGCATATATATACATCTTATAAAGTACCTATAGATATAAATACATGTATGTGTGTACATATTTATGAATATGTATGTATATCAACGAACACACACACACACACGCACGCACAAATCACACACACACACACATATATATATATACATATATATATATGTATATATATATATATATATTTATTTATATATATATATATATATATATATATATATATATATATATATATATATTTATATATATTAAATTCAAGTGACCATAGAATGGCGAGAAGTAAAAGTTGTCTCAATCTAAGGAAAGAAGAGGAAAAAATAATTTTAAGAAGCAAAATTCACCCTCCTGTAATAAGATTAGAATTTGATAAG
>NC_090750.1:96166878-96171878 GCF_036898095.1 Palaemon carinicauda
TACGAAATCAAACCATTGTTCTCTAGTCTTGAGTAGTGCCTTAGTCTCTGTACCATGGTCTTCCACTGTTTTGGGTTAGAGTTCTCTTGCTCAAGGGTACACTCTGGCACGCTATACTATTTCATTTTTCTTCCTCGCGTTTTTTTTTTTTTTTCTGAATTTTTAGTAGTTTATATAAACAATATCCAATTAATTGTTGTTACTGTTCTCATAATATTTTATTTTGATTGTTCAATGTTTCTTTTGTAGTTTAATTATTGCTTTATTCCTTCTCCACACTGAGCTTTTTTTCCTTGTACGATCCTTAGGGCTTATAACATTCGTCTTTTCCAACTAGGTTTGTTGCTTAGCTTGTAAATATATATATACTGTATATATATATATATGTATATATATATATATATATATATATATATATATATATATATATATACATATATATATGTGTGTGTGTTTGAGTGCATATATATATATATATATATATATATATATATACATATGTGTAAATATATGTATACATCTATACAGTATATGTAAATGACTGAATATATTCATATATATCCGGATGGAGGAATAACGACATACCTGAGGTGTTTGTGCTATAGTGGACTAGAAACGGTTGAATTTCCTGCCGATATTGTTAATAAATATATACATATGTATATATATATATATATTTATATATATATATATACATATATGTAAATTCATATACATATATAACTATCAAATGAACTAAAGTTTCTATTTTTTTTTACTTGTTCATAAACAATAAAATTTTAGAATTACTTTAAACTTTTTTTCCATAATAAAATGCTTATTTTTTACATTTCTTTTATTTACACTTTGCAGTAGAATAGTTCAAACTGCCAAAATAAAATAAATAAATAAATATATATATATATATATATATATATATATATATATATATATATATATATATATATATATATATATATATATATTTATATATATAAATACTGTATATTCTTAAGAAGCTGGTCTAGTGTAGAGTAAATAAAATATTTTATTCGTGATTTATTTATAGATTTCATTTGTTCATTGAAGAGATGAATAGCCACCCCATAAGATGAGTTCTATCGTCTAGATTTAAGTTTATTATGTAAATTACATAAGACTTTTGTCGTAATTTCCTTGTATTCTTCATTCAGGTCATCATATGTAAATTTACGTCATTATTTTTAATTAACTTTTTATTTCACGTATTTTTGTTACGAAATCTTACACAACTGTTTCAGAGTGTTATGTGACCATACGAGATAGGAACAAGGGCTTATGTAAATTATTTGTATATTTTTATGAGGTATTGCGTCATGTTTGAGAGAAAATACGCTACTCTTTGGTCTGCCATGTGCTTTGGAATATTTTTGGAAAAACCTTGTGATAGATTTTATTCTTATTTTGGGGAAAAGGGTGGGTAGAGCTAGCTTAGAGAGAGAGCCGACTAGCGTTGCTTAGGTTCGAGTTCAAGAGATCCATATTTGGTAACTCTGACGCCCTTAGCCCAGCCCCCAAGCTACCAGATGTTGGTCCTTGAATTTTCTGGAAGTAGCTAAGTTTGATATATAAAGTCGACCCCAGGGTTGAATAGATCTCTCTCTCTCTCTCTCTCTCTCTCTCTCTCTCTCTCTCTCTCTCTCATATTCCGTCCAGTGTATTGTTTTAAAAGTGTTCAGTGAAATTTTAAAGTTTTGGTGTGATGGGATTTTGTAAACATAGTGAGTATTTATAAAAATTCTCTTAGAGTTTTTGTAAATGGCCCTGTAGTAAGGTTTATCTATTTTCATTAATTATCAAACTTAAATATTGTGTTCAGATTTAATTTCAAGTGAAACAAATAATTGTATAATTTTCATAAGTATTATTTCTTTTGTCTTAGTCTGAGGTATGTTCAGATTAAATATTTAAAGTAAATTGATTATATAATTTTCAGATCGTAATATTTTTGTCTTAATCTAAGTTTTGTTCAGACTTAATATTTTGAGTGATTTATTTGTTTTATGTAAATTCCTTCTAAGTGCTGTAGTTTATATAGTGTATTATTCCAATCACCTTTGTTTAAATTAGTATTCGATCGTACCCATGTTAAAGAATCGTTTTAAAGAAGTCTCAAGAATAATTACCCATTTTGGTTTTGAGTGTATTTAAGTGTTTTATATATTGCTGTCTGGGAGTTATATAACTGTCTTAGAGTTTGCGTATTAATATTTCCAAGTGTAACAGATCTAATGCAAAAGCAAACAGGTTAGTTTGGAATTCGAGAGGTTGCTTAGCTTACCAGTCTTAATATATATAATATTATATGTTTGGTTCCCAGATACGGGACCATCTTATAATATAGTTTTGGTGCCCATACCCATGAGCCATCATATATATATATATATATATATATATATATATATATATATATATATATATATATATATGTATATATATACATATATATATATATATACATTTATATATACGTATGTATATGTATATGTGGGTATATATATATATATATATATATATATATATATATATTATATGCATATATTTATATATATATATATATATATATATATATATATATTATATATATATATTATATATATATATATATATTTATAATATATATATGTATATATATAGATATATATATGTGTGTGTGTGTGTGTGTGTGTGTAAGAAGTAAATACCCGTTTTTTCAAAAGGTGTAGCTTTTATACCAATCAGGCTAGCATCAGTTCCTACTTCGGGAAATGGGTCGCTGGTGTCTCTGGAATGGCTGGCGAAGGTTAAGGTAGCAGAAAAAAAAGGCCATGTGAACTTACTATCCTTTCTTTCCGAGGCACAACATACAACCTTCGCCCTTCACATATCTCCAAACAATCGTCACAGGGGTAAGATTTATCCTTCTAGATGAAGTACTGCCCTTCTTGTTACCGCTGATTTTCTATTTTTGTTTTTATACTGACGTGTTTCAGGAAAATGGAGTGGAACTTTATGTAAACTCTTGTCACATAAATAGTGTTTTCATTTTTAGGTTTCTTTTAATTGTAATTGTGTCAGGTGAATGCTCTCATGCGAAGTGTATGAAAGACAGATAGATTAATTATAAACTAAAGCCTTCCAAGTTGTCGAAAAGATCATATGCTGTACATATCGGTATATGGTCATTAGTGTACATTACTTGCATTCTTAGGCTACATACACTAGTGTAGGATACCATGATTACGTAAAAATTAATTGATTACGTCTCTGAGAAATTTTGATGTAAACATGGCATTATTTGCATACTTCTAACATTTTTGCCGAATAAGCCCCTATTCTTTTATGTTAATCAAATAAAAAGAGAAAAGAAAACTTTGTCATGATATCCAAAGATAATTGACAAGATTGTCACAGGTTTGAACATTCAACTTATCGTAGAAATCACTTGGGGATAATTTTTGAAGACAATACGTACAATGACATCAAACCATAACTATTTCTTTCCAGAGATCTCAAGGCGTGTAAGGCTCTCGTTATCCCTGACCTGAAATTCGTGCAGGAATGTTATCGGTGATATCGTTTTCCCGTTTTCTTTAGTGTTTAAATAACCTCCGTTTTCTTTAAATATTTATCCCAAACCTCTTTCGTTTCTTGGCCATATGTGGAATTCCCATAAATATTTCATACCCTGATTTAATTTCACGTTATTGAAGTTTCCTTTGGTCAATGACAAACCTAATTATCCTATATTTTCTACAGCTATAATTTCTTTCATCTTCATACTAAGAATAAACAGGTGATAACTGGCGCTCTTTTGTTACTCAGATTACATTGAATTTTCTAACATAAAAGTCCTTTTCACAAAATGTATAAATAAACATAAATTAAATATTCTGATATTTGATTATAAAGAATTGCAGCAGATGACAAATTATTGTTCCCAGCCGGTTAAGCATTCCACACGATATGATGTATTGTCAAAGCTTTGCGATAACAACATAAACAACAAAATGAATGTTTCCCTTCCTTTCCCCGGTCCAAATGGCAATGGGGTGTGTCCTCCCGTCAGCCTAGTTTAGATCTATTTATTTAAAGCCCCTAAGACTTCTAACAATATATTTCATTAGTATACACTAATTGCGTGTTATAAGGAAGTTAGTTTATCAACATAAGAATTCTAGTTAACTAAATGATAATAAAACAAAATGATCCCTTACGTTATCAGCATTGGAACTGTCCCAGTTGTTATGGACCTGGCCTTGGAGAGATCATGCCCTTCTTCGTCCTGAGAGGTGGTCCACTTTCAAACAACTAAGACATTGTTAGTATGGTTCGAATGTGAGGAAGGAAATTGAAGGTATCAGTTAAGGAGAGCAATAATGATTTAATTATATATTAAAGAGAGAGAGAGAGAGAGAGAGAGAGAGAGAGTGAGAGAGAGAGAGAGAGAGAGAGAGAGAGAAGAGAGAGAGAAGAGAGAGAGGAGAGAGAGAGAGAGAGGAGAGAGAGGGACTTTTAATCTTTTAAGAACTGAAATCGTATTTATTTCAAAATCATCATCAAAACATTATGTCTCATCGTTTTATTTGGATTTCTTATCATATGTTCTGTATAAGAACCCTTGAATATTGTTGGAATATACAGTACTATTCATAAGAGTATTTGTCAGACGGAAATATTCCTCGTTTACATTACCACCCCACCCTCTCTCTCTCTCTCTCTCTCCTCTCTCTCCTCTCTCTCTCTCTCTCTCTCTCTCTCTCTCCTACTCTCTCTCTCTCTCTCTCTCTGATATCGCCTGGATCTGCTGCATAGATAATGGCAAACTTCTGATATGTTATTTGAATCTGCCGAAGGATCCCTCCAGCTTGTGGGCCTGCCTCCATTTTTGGCTCAGCTTGCTTTGGCTAAAGCAGTGTCAGATTTATAAGGGGTGCACTGCTCGTGTTTCATACACCCCCGTATACTGTAACGGTTTTATTTTTTTTTTATCTTATCATTCG
>NC_090750.1:96179378-96186878 GCF_036898095.1 Palaemon carinicauda
AATGTGTGGTTATTTTGTTATTGTATGTACACAATAACATCTTAAGAAAACTTTTAGGAGATTAGTTTTCTTCATATCTTGTATTATGACCGAAGACCAGGTAAAGTGTGACATTTCTTTCGGTATAAGGTATCATCATGATGTTGCTGAAGCTGAACGCAGTTTCAGGTAACTTCCCACGATAAAATCTTTCGAAAGAGCAACCATGCTTCAAGAGCGCCTGTCACATTTAGCACCATTCTTAATAGAGAACTGTGGCCTCTTCAAACTGAGTCAAAGCACAGTAGCATACTTTTGATAACTTTCAAAACTAGAGGTCCGATATACTTGAATTATACTTTTAATCTTTTTATTAAGAAAAATTGTGGTACTGGTTAAACAATTAGTTTCATGTTCTTATATCATATTCATTAAAAAAAAATACCTCTTATACTGTACTTTGTTTAAACAGTTTTTGCGGCAACACATCTACTGTATATATATCATAAGATTGATGGAGTTACCCCTACTGCATTGTTTAATATATGCTATTCTTTATGAACTAGTGTACACGACCCGTCAAAGATTATGGATAAATATTTAGATAGATATGAATACTTACGCACACGCACAGATTCAACCCTTCCCACCACATCCCTTTTCCCTAACTACACCCCTCTCACCAGGGTATGACTATTCCCTCAACCCGAATGACGATAAGACCCCACTAAGCCTGACCTGAAATATAACCAGGCACTTGCTCTTTATTATATAAGGGAGATGAGTTAGCTGAGCTCTTTTGGTGTATTCGGTTTTCAGGTTATATAGTATCATCATCAATTTCTATAATTGTTAATAACTGAAGATCAATTACGGTATATTTCTTGGTACATCCACTCACTCGTGCAATAATTCATACAAAATAATTGACATATTACTCATATTTAATTTAATCCTGTGGTTGGACGTTTCTTAATTGTGTGAGGTCCCGGATGGAGGGGTAGGGGAAGAGGATGAGTACAGGCGGAGCCCAGTTTTTATACAATTACTGGGCCCTGAGAGGGAGGGGGGAGGCTTAGGCCCTAATGGGGTATAGTATAAGGGTCTTCACGTGATACTTCAAATATGTAGGTGTTCTAAATCCTTTGGAAAATAATAGATACCTTCAATTTCCTTGTGTACGAGTTTTATTTCTATAAATAATTAAATTAATTACATACCTTTTCTCACATATTTCATGTCCAAAAATACATATGAATACAAACAAAAACAAAATATATTCTTACATCTAATAGTGAATACATTTTTTTTTTACGTATATAGCATGTATTTAATGTATACTTTCACGACTCGTAAGTTACCTTAGAGGAGGTTATGAAGGACTTCATCAAAAGAGTAAAATTAAATTTAAAGCATAAATTTTTTTTAATAGATTTATTTACCTCAACTGGACTGTCGCTGCTATATTTACAAGGTTTGATTAACTTCCAAAAATCAGGAAATCCCCCCCCCCCAAAAAAAAAAAAAACTCTTGATGTAACAGAATCTATTATCTATTCATTATTGATATCTGGTGTCTTTACTTTCTCCCATTTTAGGCTCCACACATCAAAATTCAATTGATGTCATTAAAAATATTCACGATATGATTAATCAGTTTTCATGTTACTTCGTCATTTGCCAAAGTGTCTTTTACTGACCTAACATATTTGTGTCTGGAAAATTAGGTCTCATGTGTTTCTATTAACATCCAATGAAATATCATTTATCGAACGAGTTTTCCTATGTTGCTAAAAAAATGGAAAGTTTAAATCCCGATGGAAATTTCTCTGAATAATTGTTTGATAAGTTTTTGTTGAAAATATACATGGTTTTTTTTATAGAAGGTTAATACCTTCCCTTTTCCTCTCTCAAATTATTTGGTATCGCTATGTTGACGATGTTCTGATAATTCTAAAAAAAACTTTAATTCCGCTGGCTATTATGGATTCATTAACTCCCCGAATAAAATTTACTCTAGAAAAGGAAGAAAATAACCATATAGCTTTCTTTGTATTTTTGATTGTCAAACAAGTCAATAAATTTAAATTTTCCATATTCAGGATTGATTGTCAAACAAGTCAATGAATTTATATTTTCCTTATTCAGGATTGATTGTCAAACAAGTCAATGAATTTAAATTTTCCATATTCAGGATTGATTGTCAAACAAGTCAATGAATTTAAATTTTCCATATTCAGGATTGATTGTCAAACAAGTCAATAAATTTAAATTTTCCATATTCAGGATTGATTGTCAAACAAGTCAATGAATTTATATTTTCCTTATTCAGGATTGATTGTCAAACAAGTCAATAAATTTAAATTTTCCATATTCAGGATTGATTGTCAAACAAGTCAATAAAATGTAAATTTTCCATATTCAGGATTGATTGTTAAACAAGTCTATAAATTTAAATCTTCCATATTCAGGATTGATTGTCAAACAAGTAATGAATTGAAATTTTCCATGTTCAGGATTGATTGTCAAACAAGTCAATAAATTTAAATCTTCCATATTCAGGATTGATTGTCAAACAAGTCAATAAATTTAAATCTTCCATATTCAGGATGCCAACCAATAATTTATCATTTTTTGATTTCGATCACAAAATCTTAAGATCATCTGTATTTTCTTTTATGTATAAAAGGGCACTAAGATTATGTAGCCTAGAGCACTGTATTTATATTGAAAGCTTGAAAGATATCAATCATTTATTATTTTCTAAATATTTCATATTCATATGAACGAAAAGCATATGAAAATTTTACTAATATGATCACTTCCTTTTCAATATACCTATATTCAAAATAATGCGAGAAATATTTATCCTTCTGATAAATATTGGTCTTGCTTGAGAGTACACTAAGGCACATTATTCTATCTTATTTCTTTCCCTCTTGTTTTTTTTAAGTGTTTATAGTTTATATATGAATTTGTTTTATTACTTTTATTTCAATCTGAATTACTTCTCTTGTAGTTTATTTATTTCCATATTTCTTCTCCTCACTGGGCTATTTTCCCTACTGGAGCCCTTGGGCTTATAGCATCCTGCTTTTCCAACTATGGATGTAGCACTGCAAATAATAATAATAATAATAATAATAATAATAATAATAATAATAATAATAATAGTAACCAGAAGTTGTAACAGCACTGACCTCGACCAGCAGAATATAATGGGCTTAGCAGCCGACAGTGAGTGAGACGAGAGCTTGCATGTGGCCCTGAGATTGCCTCGATGACCATCATACCCAATCAAGACACAAATGCAGATCCACCCTGAATGGAAACATTCCCCCAATTACACCAAGCCGCTCGTCTGACCTGACCCAGACTCAGTTTGGCCAATTACGAGCCAGATCCCACTCGCCCTATGGGACGCCTGTCTGGCAGTCGATAGGAAAATTCCTTCTCTCTTGGAATCGTCACTAAAGTCCATTTCTTTTAGCGATGCATATTTGCACCGACTTGCAACGGTGCCCTTTTAGCTCGGAAAAGTTTCCGGATCGCTGATTGGTTGGACAAGATAATTCTAACCAATCAGCGATCCGGAAACTTTTCCGAGCTAAAAGGGCACCGCCGCGAGTCGGTGCAAATATGCATCGCTAAAAGAAATGGACTATAGTTCTGTGTTTTAAATACAGCCAAGATTCCACCACAATTCTATGCTGATTTCAATGCTTGAAAATAAGTAAAGGATTGTTTGAAACGTCGTTTTTTGGCAAGAGAATATACCAAGCAACTTTATGACTGGAACAGACCTAACTGGCTAACTGAATTTCCATATTGGATTGCTCCTGTACTTCGTACCAACACTTACTTTTGCAGTAAGTGAAAAACGACATGATAATGATTATATTCATCTCCCCAAACCGAGTTATGAATTATCCCACAGTAATGGTGGTAAGTGGTATTAAAGAAAAGAAAGTTATACGAAACAGGGAAAAAAATCGAAAAATTTACTTGCAACTGAATCACCCATTACCTACAATAATACTTGTTTAAAAGAATCTACATCCGTCATATTATTATTATTATTATTATTATTATTATTATTATTATTATTATTATTATTATTATTATTATTAGAATTACGTTTCAAACATCCGTGTATTCATAATCATGTTTGAAACGCTGTTGTTTATTGGTGATGGAAAAAAATATAAGAATGTTTGGCGTTGTCGTAATTCTCCATTTCCTTGTCAAACTGAGGTTTCCTTCTAACCGCTCAGTACTATTATTATTATTATTATTATTATTATTATTATTATTATTATTATTATTATTATTATTATTATTATTATTATTATTCATCTTTACTTCTGAATTTCACCAGTCTTATGGACACACTTTTTTACGCAGTAAATGTGAACTAAAGGTATATCAAACACTCACCTTTCAAATTCAGATTCAAACTCATGAATGCTAGTTTAAACGTAGGGTTGAACCCCATCTATAAAACTAAGAGTTTCCCCATAATCATAATGTTTGGATTTAATACTTATGTAAGTGGGCATATTTAAGAGGTCCTGTGACGTCATATTGAAATGCGAATGTTAGCTCATCATTATTATCACCATAATTATGAATTTTTTTTTTTTTTTTTTTTTTTTTTTTGCTGTTGTTCTCGTTGTCGTTGTTCAGTTTTTTCAGTTTCATTGTTCGCAATGAATAGCATTACATTTCTTTGATCACTGAAATTCACTAAACTTCTGGCTCTGCCAATTTAAAGAAATTATTCCAACATATCATACTTAGAATTTAAGAGAATGCACATACGAGAGCGCTATCTAGAATAGTATATACTAAGTGTAACCATTGCCCTAACCATCTCATATAACTGAACACTTGCATACCACGACTATCAATTTGACCAAAAGATGAGAGCGCCTCTGCTCTCCTATAAAAGCACTTTAAGCATTTTATCTCAAGAATCAAGAGGACACTTGATCCAACCAAGGGACGAGTTTTACTACCTTTAAATTCAGTTTTATAGAGACAGATGTGTCACTAACGTCCACGAACAGTAAACAAGTCGAACCTTACAAAAGGATATTAAAGCTTAGATGCATAAACATGCACAAAAAGGACAAAAAGAGTGAGGTGAAGGAATGCATTGCTTATCGTATACACCAGCGGTCCCCAGCCTGGGGTGCATGTATCCCCAGTGGTACTTTTTCACTCATCAGGAGGTAGCCTACATTGGGTCTGTAATTTGCATTGAGATTGAGTGATAGAAGCATATCCCAGTATAAATTTCATTATTTCTCTTTTTCATCCTAAATTATATAAGTACAGAGGAATTTATAGAAATTAATACATAGGAAAAGGGTTAGGAACCCCTGTTATACAGTGCATACTCGCTCCTCTGTATCTCACATGTTTCATACACGCTCGTACAATGTAACAATTTTCTTTTTTATCGTATCATCTTATCACTCGCTCTTCCCCCCCACTGATAATAAACCAAGCATAGTAAGCATTCTAGCTCATGTTTGATTATGTTTGAATTTTGTGACGTTCTTGCTCGCAAGTCCACGTATATAAAGTCGATGATTGTTTAATGAAATCATTTGCATTCACCTCGCCTCTGAGTTACTCCCTAACAGCTCTCCCACACACTTGCTATCGTCTTACCATGCTGCGTCAAATTTTAGAAATAAAAAACTACATAAGAAAAGGAATAGGCTAGACATTCTCTATAGCCTAGCGCTCCCTTACTTTTGTTAAACATCTTTGCGGCCTTAAAGGAATAATCTAGAAGCTGGGAAAAAAGAGACAGTAGGATCATCTAGGGTTAAACTTTAGTTTCTCTTCTGTGGCAACACACTAAAAACAAAACCAATTATAGAATGTTCTTACACGTCTTAGGAGAGAATGAAGTGATATAGGGAGATCATATTAAAATGTATGGTGCCCACATTATCCTATACAGTGAATTAGGCACCTACTAGTTAGACAACTGTTGTGTTTCTCCTCCATGGTTTAGGGTAGCATTATTGAGCATATTTTGAAAGTACAGGTTCAGAATCAAACCTTTGTTCATAAATCACAGATTTATCTTTAATTCGAAAGAGCCGCTGAAATTTGTACCGTAAGCACAGTTTGCATTTCTTCTGGAAAATTTATGATATTTAGATTTTGAAAACCAATGTTGCCATTTGCAGAAATATACTTATGACGGCCATATTAGTCCTTTACAAATGGCTGCCGGGAAATAGAGATATTGCCCTATCTCTGTTTCTAACAACTACAAATACTCAAAACCTACTAATTAAGGGTCATAGAATCCAGTTTTTATTTTACACTTTAATGTTACAATTGCTAGTGTATGGTTGCCATCTTGAATTATTAATATATTGGTTTCGACAATTGTATGTGAGCTGTGATATCTTTGGGCATTCTGACCTTCCATTTTCATTTCAGGAAATTACTGGGAAGAATGAATGAAGGAAAGACCATCAGCATGGGTATTGATACTGACTGGACAAGTGTATACTCTGCCAAGATGATAGAAGTAAAGGAAATCTCATTTTGAATGCCAGATTTGCGTCTGACATGAAGCTTTTGAATGCAGTGCAGGAGAGGGCCAGTAAACAAGATGGGGAACACATTAGCATTCAGATTCGTTTCACTAATTATATAAAAGACAAATTAGTTCGAAATAAAGCAAAATGGCATCAGTTGTTAAGCTGAAGCAACGTATAAGAGTAACATCTAAAGAGCAAGAGATTGAATGCATCATGATCAGTCCTCTGGTAGGTATATTGTGAAAAAATGTGGCAAGAAGCAAACATTTGCAGATAGCGAAGATTCTCCTCCTAATTCACCAGGTCCATCGACTCCCTTTACAAGGTCTTATACAATCCCTCTTCCAAAACATCACTGTTTCTTTTGTCTACTGGCCAATAAACATCTAATTGCACTAAGAACAGATAATACAAAATAAAAAAACACTGAGGAATGCTGTGGAGATATCCCATAAACTAGTACCAATGACAAGATTGAACAAAGCTATTTCCCCATCTGATACTCATACAATTGATGTATTCTATCATAAATCTTGCTGGAGGAGAAAATTTCTTTCAAGTTTTCCGGACTGAAGGTGCCTGAGAGTTAATAAGCACAGCTAGAACTGCTCATACAAATATCTTGTCTGATTAAGCTGATCAACCTCATAGACTTTCAAACCAAGAGCTTGGCTTACCTTCCCATGGTTGACAAGGATGCCATGTATATTTCTATGTTCGGTGGCAAGGAAGAGGCTGAGAAGCATTTGCACAAGCTCACAAGAAAATCGTTAAAGACAAAATTCTCTCATAACTGCCGACTGTGAAATCAGCAAGACAGGAAGATCCAACAAAGCTATATGTCCTATACTATCCAGAATCCTGCGAAGAGGAAAAGGTTGGCACTTCCCTGCTCTACAAGGAATATGAAATGGATAAGAATGAAATACTGTACAAATTAACAAAACAT
>NC_090750.1:96191878-96201878 GCF_036898095.1 Palaemon carinicauda
AGGAAATATTTATTTCAATATTGTTACTGTTCTTAAAATATTTAATTTTTCCTTATTTCCTTTCCTCGCTGGGCTATTTTCCCTGTTGGAGCCCTTGGCTTATAGCATCCTGCTTTTTCAACTAGGGTTTTAGCTTAGCAAGTAATAATAATAATAATAATAATAATAATAATAATAATAATAATAATAATAGTAATAATAATAATAATAATAATAATAATAATAATAATAATAATAATATTAACTCAAAAGGGAAATCAATCCAAACAAGTTTGTGTGGAAATGTAGGTAGAAATAATCCAGTGAAACAAAGATTAGAGAAGTTTAATGCAGATTAGGGGTTAGCTGATACGGAAAGTAGGATCTCTAATTTTAGAATAACTGATGAAGTAGCGAAAATAAAGCAGGCAATGTCAGTAAAAGACGATGAAGTAGGCGATGGACACACACATTCGATAAGGCATTGGAAAAAATCAACTCTTTCCGTGAGTAAAAAAAAAAAAAAGTAGGTTATTATGGCGTTCTGCCAAGGAAACGAATAGGTTATTTAAGACAAAAACAATTGCCAATGACAATTCTCTTTAGGTAGTTATAAATAAGGTATTAACTTATGTAACGAAGAGCATCCTAGATGTTGATTTTAACGAAAAGAAAGGGAAGATAACCAAAGCACAAGGAAATTAGAGGAGAAAATCTAAGGAACAAATACCCACATTTCCTACCAGTAAACTTAAAATAATTTAGATAGTTACAGGGAAGTTAGATCCATAGATAATAGTGATAGCACCATTTACCCTAGATATAACCAGAGGATAAACAGCTCTTTAGGACAAATTCGGTTCGAGGAAATGATCAATATACAGGGAATGATGATGACACATTTAAATCTATAAGAAGTTTTCATAAAAAGGGAGCTAGAAAAGGGGCTAAAATTGTTAGAATTGTCCAAAGGGCAGTCACACAGAACAGGATGGCTTCCATAAAGATAAGAAACCCCATCACAACATAACAGAAAACACTTATCTGAACACCCCTCCGTCACAGACAGAAAGGGAAAACTTAAATCTATATGTAATATGTTGGCCAGGGGACCAGCCACCCGTTGAGATACTACCGCTAAAGAGTTATGGGGTCCTTTGATTGGCCAGACAGCACTTCATTGAATCCTTCTCTCCGGTTACGGTTCATTTTCCCTTTGCTTACACATACACCGAATAATATGGCCTATTCTTTACAGATTCTTCTATATCCTCATAGACCTGACAACACTGAGATTGGCAAACAATTCTTCACTCAAGGGGTTAACTACTGCGCTGTAATTGTTCAGTGGTCACTTTCCTCTTGGTAAGGGTATAAGAGATTCTTCAGCTATGGTAGGCAGCTCTTCTAGGAGAAGGACGCTTCAAAATCAAACCATTGTTCTCTAGTCTTGGGTAGTGCCATAGCCTCTGTACCATGGTCTTCCACTGTCTTGGGTTAGAGTTCTCTTGCTTGAGGGTAAACTTGGGCACACTATTCTATCTTTTTTCACTTCCTCTTGATTTGTTAAATTTTGTATAGTTTATATAGGAGAGATTTATTTTCATGTTACTGTTCTTAAAAAAATGTATTTTCCCCTGTTTCCTTTCCTCACTGGGCTATTTTCCCTGTTGGAGCCCTTGGGCTTATAGCATCTTGCTTCCCCAACTAGGGTTGTAGCTTAGCAATTAATAATAATAATAATAATAATAATAATAAGGTAGTGCAGAAGTAAACAAATTAAAAAGTGACTATAGCCGGTTATGAAGTAAGTCAGGAAGACAGGGAATTACTAGATAGAAAGAATAGCGTAGGTAATGGAAGTTCCATCCACGTTGCAAGTGACTACTTTATCCTATGGAAACAAAAAAAGATAGGTGCTCATATTTATCTCTTGACCCTGAAAACATATGAATAGGCACAAAATTCAATGAGATAGCTCAGTTGCTTGACAAGTTCCAGATAGGTTAATGGTTGGGTGGACATTCTGGCAGCCATTTTAAATTCCTCTATAATAATCAAATAAGATATGAAGTTGAAAATACTCTCAATGTGTTCCTTAGCCATGAAAACATATGGTTAGGCACTAAAACCCATAACATAGCTCATTTCATTTATGATTTATTGATGATATCCATGATGCCCATTTTGGATTTCTCCTATTTGTCTGTAGTGTTAGATCTCCACCCAAAATTTTCTTTACTCCGCTATTGTATCAAGGATCAAAATGGAGGGGGACATCGGATTGGACACAGGACTACCCTCAGCCCCCAGAGTAATGGTATAATTCAGATATTTCAGGAATGGGTAGAGAACCCAAATAAGACCTGGATATATGGTGTACAATGGCATTAACTCCAATGCGGTGAACAGCACTCATGGACTTTATTCGCCCCAAGTGTTTTCAATTTCCCTTTTAATTCAAATATCCACCTGAACCACATACTTTTCACTTGCTACGAAGGGTTTAATATCAGGTAAACGTGAGATTGCATATAAATCAGAAGTTGGGGATGTATTTCATGCAGGGACATTGATTCACCGATGATAAGGGGTCAGTGTATGTGGAAGTGAATGTTAATCCTAGTTGAGTATGAGCTGCAAAATGGGTCAATCCATTTAACATTGCTCAAAGGACAAGTATATTAAAACAGGTAGCAAGTGTCATTTAAGACGATACATACAAGACCTCGTGTGTATGAATGAGTTCTCTTTCACTATCTACAGATCAATACTGGTTCAACATTTTTCTATAAAGTAGTATGAAGTAGAATGAAACATTTATGGATCATTCTTATATAATATAATAGTGTATGATAATTGCATGATAGTGTTTGTAAATGTCTGTTTATATTCGTGCCGGAATTGTCGTCTAGTACGTTTTACTTACATTCCCTTATGTAGTTTTCTGTGAATGTCATTATTTCCTGTTAGGTTATCCTGAGGGTTGTTTGAGAAACTCGAGCCATCAGTCAGTTCAGGAAGTGGAAAACTGAAAGCTCCTTTGCTTGTGAGGGAATTTTATATTGATTTGGTGTTCCATCCATTCACAAATTTGTTTTCTTCATCCAAGGGAAATACCAGGAATTTCCTTAGAGTATTATTTTTAGCATTTATCGGTTGTATTTGAATAGTTTATGCATATTCTGAATGTGAATGTTGTATTGTATTGCGTAATGTTTATAAGATTCTTTTTTTCTTGCTGTTGAAATGAGATAATCAATTATTGAGAATATTAGGTGATATTTTATTTTTTATTCTCTTCTGGCTAAGCGATTACGGTATTGAGAAAAATAAACAACCTTACATTAGTATTCAACGATGATCTGAATTAACTTTTGCCCCAGTATAAAAACCACCTTAAACACAGAGTTGAGATATATATATATATATATATATATATATATATATATATATATATATATATATATATATATATATATAAATATATATTTATATATATATATATATATATATATATATATATATATATGTATGCATATATATATACACACATGTATATATATATATATATATATATATATATATATATATATATATATATATATAATGTGTGTGTGTAAATTCTGTTATGTAAGGTTTTATATATACATATATATATATATATATATATATATATATATATATATATATATATATATATATATATATATATATATATATATATATATATATACAGGTACAGTATTCATGAATGTTTATACATAACGTATATGTGTGTATAGTCACACACTTTTTTATAATGAGATATAGGAAAGAACTTAAGAAAGCTCCTTACACTTCGAGCTGACCGTAAGGTCATCAAGAATTCACACATCAGCAGCTTTGGCCTCATTCTGAAGGTCATGTAATCTGATTCATTATCCTTTAAATCTCGAACTAGCTCTGGAAGTTCATGGGGTCAACTTTGCAATCCATTCTTTTCTTGATTCTCACTTTTTAATTTAATGCTTCAGATTCCTTCTTGTCGATATTGATGGAAGAGCTAAGACAGGGAAAACTGATATATGTTCTAACCACATTTCAATGCATCTATCCAGTTATTAACTGAATATCATATGCAATTTATTTTTAGAACGCATAACCTCATTCTATTTCACCTGTATATTATCTAATATTGAAACTCTCTCTCTCTCTCTCTCTCTCTCTCTCTCTCTCTCTCTCTCTCTCTCTCTCTCTCTCTTTCTCTCTCTCTCTCTCTCTCTCTCTCTGACAAAAAAAAAAAAAAAAAACATAGATCAGGCTAAAAACACCTCCCAAAACTTAACTGGTCATTCTCCCTCTGCGAATTATGATAATGAGCATTCAGGGTTCCCCTTTTGAAACAATGCTGGCTAGGAGCCAGAGGGACACCTGCGTGCGGTGGGCGGACGTTCTCACTCTATTGCCTCAAATGTATTACTTCCCAAGTGGGATTTCATAAAATCTTCCGTCTTCGCAATCAGTCTAAAGTAAAGGAAAGTTATCAATAAAGCAGTTAGATTTTGATTTGAGTTACTGCATTGTACTATACTGGGCGTTAAAAGGATATTTACTGTTTACGGTTTTCTTTATTAGCCTAATTTTTTTTTTTATTCTTTGGCTGCTTGTTTTTACCTGTTTTCCTTTCCTTAAGTATTTTTTTCACCATTCACTGCTATCCAGCATCACCAACTTTGTATACTACGTTTTTTTCTATATACAACAAGTGGAATTTATTTTTAGAATTTATACATACATACATACATTTTTTGGGGGGTATCATTTTTATTAACCTTCATTCTTATCCTAAACTTGCTTTTTTTTCGCTAACTGCATCGTCTTTAACAGATATTTTCAATCATCTTTTTTTATTTATGATTATTCCTCTAACTATACAAAGCTTCAACTTATTCTCTTCTTTTTGCAAGGTTGTTGAAAAGGCATAATAAACAATTAACTTCTTATGAAGCGAAAGATTGATATTTTATCTACTTCATTTGATTATATGGAATGTGATGTTGTACGTAGTATCTTTTCGTGAAGAGGGCTATAAAAAATCAGTAAAAGAGTTTGGAATGATTAAACACATTCACAGCAAGGTTAAGTAGACCTGATGTTGTAGAAATTCTCTGCAGATCTTGGACTAGTTTTCCAGTCTAGGGAATCTGCAGATATTTTTATAGTTATTGCAGACTTTCGAGGTTTTTTTTTATTGACTACATTCTGCTATTGCTAAAATAAACGTAGTATTCGAAATTTCGTGGTTCTGTACTTGGAACTACACACGATACTCAATTCATAAGGAATTGGAAACCTAAAATCCTTTGTCAAAAACATACAGTAAGAACAATTAAGCTCTGTAACAATAAGGATAGGTTATTAAGCAAGATACTAATTAATATCAAGAGATAATTAATTTCTAAAGATTAAATACAGTAATACCTCGATATATGAGCATTGTATTGGTATGCAAGCAAAAGTTTTCTTCCGTATTTTCCTTTTTTTGTGGAAAAGTACTAACGAAACTAGCATGTGATGAACCGAAAACATTTGTTCAGCCCCCATATGCCACCCACACACTGTTCACGTGATTCTTATGTCATTTTGTTCCGTCTTAGCTCCTATCAGCCGGCCTCGCCCACCCCCTTCTCAGTCTTTCACTCTCTCACTTTCTCCGCAGTACTTGTACCAGCATCACCTAATGTTATCTTGCAAGCATCTTTGGCACTGTCCTTTTTTAAAGGTGTGATTGCTTATTTTTTAATAGAATTATATTTGCTATTGTTCGTGTCAAGTTAACATTATTTACAGTGCAGTACAGCATTTAGACAATGTACCCCCAAGTTGATCAAGAAAGCAGATAAGAAGGATATGATAATCTTACAAGTGGAAAAATAGATTCTTGAGAAGCTTCATTAAGATTCTCGTATGGCAGCCCTGGCAAAAATGTTTATATTATACAATGTTGTGTATTTGTACAATTCTGAAGAAGAAAGTAGATATCAAAGCAATTGATGCTGAGAATGGGGTGCTTAATTGGCAAAATAATGGCCACATGTTCTTGATAATGTAAACCTACTTCTCATCTGGATCAATGAGAAGCAATTATTTAGAGATACAATAACCGAGAACATTATTTGTGAAAATGCAAAGTTTTTGTATGCTCACTTTATTAGAAATGACCAAGCTATGTCAAATGACCAAGAAAATGGAACCCCCAAAGCAAGCCGCGGCTGGTTTGAAAACTCCAAGACAAGAACGGGGATTCATAGTGTGGGGCGACATGGTGAGGCTCCGAGCCCCGATGTCAATGCAGTAGAGGCATTTGTTTCTAAATTTAAAAGGTTTAGGGATTCCGAGTCTTTTATGCCACAGCAAGTGTTCAACTATGATAGATTAGTCTGTTCTGGAAAAAGACGTCCTGGAAGATCTCCATTACTACAAAAGAGAAGGCCATTTCTGGCCACAAGCCCATGAAAGACCATCTAACCCTGCTTTTCTGTATTAAAGACAACAGGGAATGCAAAATTAAACCTCTCCTGATGTATCATTCGGCGAATTAATAAGCCTTTAAAATGTACAAGGTGCAGAAGCAACTGGAAGTCATGTGGTGATCAACCATTATGTTTAGGTGACCCATATTCTGTTTGAGGAATGGGTTACAGAAGTTTTTGGTCCAGAGGTCAAAAAGTACATTTTGGACAAAAACTTTGCTCTCCGTGCCTGGTTGCTTAGAGATAATGTTTCTACCCATCCTCCAGTCATTGGAGACTTTAATGGACGAGTTCAAAATTATCAAGGTCAGGTTCCTGCTGTCCAACACCACACTACTTTACTAACCCCTTGACCAGTAGGTGATCTCAAATTAAAAAAAAAAAAAAAATACTGTGCATAAAGGCAACATTCCAACAATGTATTAAGGTCACCAAGATGGTAAAGCTCACCTTTCGAGAGTTTCGGAAAGAACACTTTCACATCATCAACTGCCTCAAAGTGCTGATAAAGCCTGGGAAGGAATCACCAAGAGAACCATCAATTCTGCATGGAGGAAATTGTAGCTTTAATGTATTGCTGAACATATTTTTATGGGATTCGAACCCTTGTAGGGGGCAGTTTATAATAAAATTGTGTCCTTGGGCATAGCTATGGGGTTGGAGGTGGACGGAGATGGAGACAACCTCAGCAATCTTCTGGATAAGTATAAAAGCAGCTGATAACCGAGGAGCTGTTGGAATTGCATAAGGAGTGGCAACAAGAGGTAGCGGAGATTTCATTTGAGGAGGATGAGGGACAGAGTAACAAACATATCCTTTCAGTGAAATAACGGAGATGTTGAAAATGTGGAAACCCTGCAAAATTTTGTAGAAACACATTACCCGAGACAATACTTTGGGAGGGCAAGCAGTTAATCTATTTACAGACAATAAAATCACCCATCTTCATACCATTTTGAAGAGAACACAAAAACAGTTGAAGGTTGAACAAAAGAGTGTAAAAAAAGACGACTAAGTATCCAAATTGCGTAAATTAAGTGATTCACTTAATGATAGGGAATGCCATTCAAGAGAGAGAGAGAGAGAGAGAGAGAGAGAGAGAGAGAGGGAGAGAGAGAGCTCCAGAAGTTCACATGGAGGGAGACTTTCATTCCAAGCAGTAACCCCCTACTATTCCTCGTCCCCCTCCTCAGTAGACTCCCTCACTCCGGCCACGACTCTCCTCAAAGATAAAGTGCAAGTTGAGTCGTCGATGTATTTTCATTCTCTATTGGGAATTAATCATTTGTATTTATCTCTGATGCAAGCGATTACAATGTTCTCCTTAGATGGGCAAGTGGAATACATGGAGTGAATTTCGTATATTACTTTTCTTGTGGGAAAACTTGTTTTATTTCACAAACTTATGGGTTGTAAGCTCGTTACCAAGCGAATGGAACTCGTAAACCGAGGTACAATCTATCTCGATAACTTGATGTGAAGCTTGTCACAATTACTTGAGAATACTGAAACATGAATGGTGAATATGATTTCTATTTTGGTTTTAATATAATATATATATATGTATATATATATATATATATATAGATGGAGAACAGTTTCGTTAAGATATGTACATGAAATAACTTTGGAGAATATGACCAGGTATGGTGATAACATTGAAAATATGCTCTCTCTCTCTCTCTCTCTCTCTCTCTCTCTCTCTCTCTCTCTCTAAAATTATTGTGAAAAAGGTAATAGAAATGCTTAAAACGAGGAGAATAACGCTATATACATAAGCACACACACATATATATGTATATGTATATTATATATATATATATATATATATATGTATATATACATATAAATATATATATACATATATATATGTATATATACACTGTATATATATATATATATATATATATATATATATATATATATATATATATACTTACATATATATACATATGTATGTATATACACACACATATATATATATATATATATATATATATATATATATATATGTATATATACTGTATATCTATATTTATTATAAATACATACATACACACACACACACACACACATATATATATATATATATATATATATATATATATATATATATATATATTGGAAGTGTTAGTTAGTTAGGATTATAGTGGACATTCCGCCGAGGACGATATGGAAGAATCACACACGAGCATGAGTAGGTTGGCCAGGGCACCAGCCACCCGTTGAGATACTACCACTAGAGAGTTATGGGGTCCTTTGACTTGTCAGACAGTACTACATTGGATCATTCCCTCTGGTAACGGTTCATTTTCCCTTTGCCTACACATACACCGAATAGTCTGGCATATTTTTTACAGATTCTACTCTGTCCTCATTCACCTGACAACATTGATTTTACCAAACAATTCTTCTTCACTAAAGGGGTTAACTACTGCACTGTAATTGTTCGTGGCTACTTTCCTCTTGGTAAGGGTAAAAGAGACTCTTTAGCTATGGTAGGCAGCTCTTCTAGGAGAAGGACACTCCAAAGTAAAATAGACAAAACTTCATATTTCCTCCGTATCACCATACCCGCACTCTCTTCGCGGCCATCCACAGCATCGGTGCATAGGTGTGATCAGATTATAAGAAGAAATATTGGGTTTCTCCCTGGTTACTCCCCCGCTGTGGCTTAAGCGCACATAGGTCTCACTTTAATCCCATTAGCCTAATTAATTTATGCCTATGGGAAGAACAGTCTCAGGGAAGGTCTGAGACAGGTCGGCGGGAGTAAGGTTTGGTCAGAAAAGAGAGAAGCCAGGTAGCATGGATCAATCAAATAACGAGGAGCACGACCAAGAAAACTGAGCCTTGCTCATCCTTGCTCTAAGCTCAACTATCCGTCGACCAATACTTCCTTTCCTCAACCTTGCTCACTCTTTCGACGCTTCCTGAGAGACTTGGGCAAGGCTCGGTTTGTTGACACGCCAAATAACCTAGCAACGATCTTTTTTAGCGGAGACCATTCCTCAACCATATGCAACCACGGGGCACCAAGGCGTGACCAACCCTTGGTCAACCGTCAACTACGTGTGACCTGCGGCAATAAGGCATGCTCTGGGAGCCCAGCTCAGTCCCCCTGGAAGATTTCTTTGTAAAACGGCCCATTAAGATGCAGAGAGCATGGTTGGGAGTCTCTTTGAGACGGTACCGGTAAGTTGATGATTACTGGCATGGATAAGAGTTCAAACAAAATATTTCCATGTCAACTGCCCGCACAAGACTACTTGACTCCCGCCCCAGTAATGAGTTTTGAGATAAAATAACTCACCTAACTGCCATTACTGCTCCTAGACTATAATTGACCAACGGAGGCAGTAATTGTTCTAATAACCAAACCAAAGCTATAGCGAAATATATTAGGTTAAAAATATATAACTTACTGATGCTTATAAGCAAGAAATTATACACAGAAGTGAAAATTTTGGGAAAAGGTCAATTTGAAATATATGGCAAATGGCAAC
>NC_090750.1:96214378-96219378 GCF_036898095.1 Palaemon carinicauda
TATCTATCTCTATATATATATATATATATATATATATATATATATACGTATTATATACATATAAATATATGTGTGTGTATAGCCTATGTCCACACATATATATATATATATATATATATATATATATATATATACTGTATATATATATATATATATATATATATATATATATATACTGTATATATATATATATATATATATATATATATGTGTGTGTGTGTATTTGTGCATATATATATACAGTATATATATATATATGTATATGTGTATATATATATATATATATATATATATATATATATATATATATATTTGTTCGTGTGTATACAAGTACATTTCATTCAGATAAACCTCAGAGTAAGGTTTCATTTCATCCACAGTACGATTGATAACAGTAGTTGCATCGTAAATCCTTTCATAATCTCAAGAATACAATTATCTGAGAGATAAAACCTTGAGAGTCTGATAGATAATCCACCAAAAGATTTGATTTCCTTATCTTTTTGATCAAAGAGAAAATCATTATTCAGTTTTATGTGGGGATCCTGCGATTTTTATAAATACTATTGTATAGCATTTTTTTCTGTAATTATCTCTTTGATCTATTTATAAAAAGTTCCAGTTTTTATTCAGTGATATTCTATTTTCCTTTGGATATGGACAAAATCAATATAACCTATTCAACACTATGATGTTACATAAGGCTCAAATCGGAGTGTCATTGGCCTTTTTCCTAGTAGTATGATCTCTGTTCCTTCCATCGTTATATTGTCAGTAAAGAGAGGCAAATTCAATGAAATCTGTTAGTTTTTAAAGGTCTATAAAGGCATGTTTAGTATCTAAGCCTCTTTTGTGTTATTAATGGTAACTTCTTAGAACAAAATTCGTAATACCTTTTATAATGGTTTAGATGCTTCTCAACACAATGAGTTTTTACTCGAATACTTTCAAGAAATAAATGAATTAAATGTAGAGGAGACTGGTGCACATATCAACTTCCACTAATCTTAAAGACTTAGCTTGTATTAGACATTTCCTCGACATTTTGGGTCCTTCAACTGCCCAGAAAGTACTACATTGGATCTATCTCTCTGATTACGGCTCATTTTTTCTTTGCCTAGCCATACACCAAATAGCCTGTTTTATTTTTTGCACATGCTGCTCTGTCCTCATACACTTGGCAACACTTAGATTACCAAACAATTCTTCCTAACTGGAAAGATTAACTACTGCACAATAATTGTTCAGTGGCTACTTTCCTCTTGGTAAGGGTAGAAGAGACTCTTTAGCTAAGGTAAGCAGCTCTTCTAGGAGAAGGACACTCCAAAATCAAAACCATTGTTCTCTAATCTTGGATAGTGTCAGAGCCTCTGTACCTTGGTCTTCCACTGTCTTGGGGTAGAGTTCTCTTGCTTGAGGGTACACTAGGGCACAATATTCTATCTTATTTCTCTTCCTCGTGCTTTTTTTTTTTATTTTTTTATGATCTATAAATGGTAGATCTATTTTGATGTTGCTGCTCTTAATATATTTTATATTGTCCCATTATTTCTCTTATAGTTTATTTCCTTATTTCCTTTCCTCACCGAGCTATTTTGCCTATTGGAGCCCTTGGGCTTATAGCATCATGGATTTCCAACTAGAGTTGTAGCTTAGCAAACAATAATGATAATAATATAATAGAACGAAGGAGTAATTGTCTCACAGGGTTAAATTCCTTCATAAGGTCTCTCTCTCTCTCTCTCTCTCTCTCTCTCTCTCTCTCTCTCTCTCTCTCTCTCTCTCTCTCTCTCTCTCCACAAGGTACAAGGGTACAAGGTTGAACGAAGGAGTAATTGTCTCAAGGGTTAAATTCCTTCATGAGGTCTCTCTCTCTCTCTCTCTCTCTCTCTCTCTCTCTCTCTCTCTCTCTCTCTCTCTCTCTCTCTCTCTCTCTTGATTCATTTTCTTTGTGAATACCAATATGTTAAGGCACATTGTGTACCTAGAATTAATATCAGCTAGACTACCCTTTATTAATAGAATTATTCTAACAGCCTCAAAACCTATATGTCAGAAAATTGAATATTTTTTTCTATAAATGTTATTATTTACGATTACGCTCATAAGAAAAAAAAAATAAATAACGTTAATTTTATAAGGATATAGAATATAAGTAACTATATGTGAAAGTGTAAATAGCATATATCATTTATATATAAAGTGGACTTCAACTCAATTTTTCAAATAGCTAAGTCCTTTAATTCTATATTTTAAACGACGATAGTAATGTATGCATATGATAAACATATATAAGCGTCGAAAATATATTAAAAAAAGTCTAAATCTTCCTCCGAAGTCGTAGATTACAAGATTTGGCATAACTTTGCTTTTTACAATACTATATTTAATAATATAATACTTCTCTATGGGAAAATGTATAACCTTACATTTCTTTTAGATTCAATGCTCATGTGTATTATTATTATTATTATTATTATTATTATTATTATGATTATTATTATTACCTGCTAAGCTACAACCATAGTTGGAAAAGCAGGATGCTATAAGCCCAGGGGCTCCAACAGGGAAAATAGCCCAGTAAGGAAAGGTAAAAAAATTAAATAAAATATTCTAAGAAGAATAACAACATTAAAATAAATATCGCCTATATAAACTATAAACACCTTAACAAATCAAGAGGAAGAGAAATTATATAGAATAGTGTGCTCGAGTGTACCCTCAAACAAGGGAACTCTAACCCAAGACAATGGAAGGCCATTGTACAGAGGTTATGGCACTACCCAAGACTAAGGAACATAAGGTTTGATTTTGGATTGTCCTCATAGAAGAGCTGCTGCCTCTGAATCCCTAAACCAGATACACCAAACGTGTTGTTAATATCACCTCCAGAATTAACAGGCAGTCATTTATGTTTGCACTTGCAATGCTGCAATTAGAATCCTTCTTATAAGCTCCTTACCAATATCAGCAAGAACGGCCAATGACAGCCCCTGCGATTCGAGACATGTTACTTGTCGTCCAGACTCAGATACCAGTTCCAATTATATATCAACTCGATTTGGTCTGTGAAGATCTAATATCTTATTGTCGAGAATGTTCTATTCTTTAATGATTAGAAGAGTAATTCATTCTTTTTCGTTCATTTGATTAATGAAGTTATTTTGTGTTTTTAGTGTAAACAAGTTAGCTTTTACATTACATTAGGATCTTGAAATATGACACCTGATTCATGAGGCTATATTTATCTCATTTTTATACCATTATCATTATTACTACAGTTGCTATTACCAACTTTTGATTATGATGATGATAATGATAATAAGAAAAAGAGGAATGTAGACTACAGGAAAAAACCGCCAACTGTCGATTCTTTAATATAAGATTGCCCGATACCTTATGCAATCTATCTCAATTTGACTACTGTATTTGACTCAACGTGTAATCTTAGCATGAACCATCATGGTCAATACGATTGTCTTATCTGAATATTTGACCTAGAAGCTCTTCATTTTATCTTTCTGGGTACATTATATCAAATCGTTCACAATGTATGCTGAAAATCATTACGGGTATATGCCCTGAATTTTAACATATATAGATTCTCTTCTATTTATATCATAACTTTTTTTTTTTCATTTAACAATCTAAATGAGATTAACAGCTTAATTTTGGGTGTTTTGTTCGCAATTCCTTTTTTAGTGTCAGAACGGCCCTTAAATTCAGTATTTGACCTTGTCCCAAATCCCTGAGATGCTCTTGTGCAGCGACTGGTTCTCCCATGAACCAAGATTGAACTAGATCTGAATATTTGAATTTTCACGTAACAACAATAGCATTAATAGTAAGAGAGACGGTTGTCGTATTCCATCTAATGTTAATGACCGACCCTTCCGGAGCGAGAGTAACTGAAAACCAAGACATAGAGTGATACTCTCGGAAGCAATAGAGGATAAACGAAACAATCTGGAATCGTGTGGGACGGAACGATCCGAACTGGACCGCTTGGAAAGCCAAATTCAAATGCAAATGAAGCTTTCTCTAACAAGATCAACGTGTTTGGCAGCGCGCGAGAGCGCCCAGTAAATCACCAAGAGAGACAGAGACCCTGGGGTCGAAGATCATGACGGACGAACGACCACGGCATGAGGAGTGTCCCCAGAGATCCTTTGTTGCGGCCACGTTGCCCAGGATCGTGCAGGAAGTCGCATTTATGGGTTGGGCAAAGACCCTAAAATGAAGTCATCTTTGTAATGAAACCACACACAAACCTACTAAGTTCGAGATATATTCTCTCTCTCTCTCTCTCTCTCTCTCTCTCTCTCTCTCTCTCTCTCTCTCTCTCTCTCTCTCTCTCTCTCTCTTCTTATTTTCTTAATTGCAGTTCTTGAAGCTTATTCATCCGTGGAATTTATGGACTGTTCTTTCTGCAGAGACCGAGAGTTTTAAAGGAAAATACACGGATCAATGGATACTCATTGTTCTTTCAGACATGAATCTCCATCAGTTATGGGAGGCATATGCAATCTATGTCTGTTTCAGGTTAATATCATGCAACGTGCTTCTCTGCATAAAACAGCACAGACGAACACACACACATGCAAACACACACACAAACACACACACATACACACACGTACACACACACACACACATATATATATATATATATATATATATATATATATATATATATATACATATATATATACAGTGGAACCTCTACACACGAACGTATCTACATCCGAATTTTCCAACACCCGAAGTAAAATTCGAGCAATTTTTCGACTCTACACCCGAATTTTATTTCGACACATGAAGTAAGCAATTTTCGTCGTACCGGTTGGTACGTAGATGGTACTCATAGCGCCGGATGTATTTTTTATTTCCGCCGATAGAAGGCAGCATTTCTACCTCGGAGGGACCCTCAATTAGCGTGGCTTGGGACATTCCTCTGTTCTCGTCGGCTTCGTGTGGTTATGCCCTGTGCGTTTTGCTAT
>NC_090750.1:96224378-96229378 GCF_036898095.1 Palaemon carinicauda
GAAGGGGCTAGAGTTCGATCCCAGTATGAGGTAGAAATTTACTCCTATTTGAGCACAATATTGTGTTGATTTTCATACATATATATGTATATATATGCATATATATACTGTATATTATATATATATATATATATATATATATATATATATATATATATATATATATATATATATATATATATATATATATATATATATATTTATGTGTATATATATATATATATATATATATATATATATATACACATATATACACATATACATATTACATAAGAAAGGACGTGGCAATATATAAGTTTTAGGATGAACTATGTTTAGAAATATTGTTGAATAGATCGATAGATAGATAAATATGTTATTCGTATGCTGATGGAATATCATTCAGTCAAAATTGCGTTTAATTGTCAGGTAAAAGGGTTTTTTAAAAAAAATGCTTAAATTGTTTATATTAGTAATGATAAAATTAATAACATTATTATTATTATCATTATCATTATTATTATTATTATTATTATCCATAATTAAATACAATTCATTTTGATATTCTATTTATCAATGATAATCAACTCAAAGGGTTTTTTTACACTCTCTCTCTCTCTCTCTCTCTCTCTCTCTCTCTCTCTCTCTCTCTCTCTCTGACACGATTCCACTCCTGCACATGTAGGTCGGAAGTAGTTTTCTAGGGAGGATGTGACAGGATTCCTCCGTCTTCGTGACTTTTACATTCCCCGAGTTGCCATCTATCCTCATTTTATGATCCTTCCAATTAATAGGATTTATTCAATCCTGTTATAAGGTGGGAACATATCTTCGTCTACTTACATCAACCATCTGTTTGCTTTTTAGTTCTAATTGCAACCCATCGCCATTCAGTCAGAAAACGAGATTATTCACTTATTTTGTTGAATAAGAGTGGCTTGTTGGAAATGATTCAATTGTAATAAATCAAATTACTCAGGAAAATACGAAGGAAGAGGCAAAGGCAGATATGAAAAGTCACTCTTGTCATGTTTATCGACATTTATAATTTTTCTCACATGCAACTACATTTATGAAGAGCTTTTGTTAACCCTCTCATTTTGCGAATGTGTTATGTAGTTCTTTACAAACTTCACAGTATCTCTCTCTCTCTCTCTCTCTCTCTCTCTCTCTCTCTCTCTCTCTCTCTCTCTCTCTCTCTCCGTGTAATCACATCACATCGATAGATGCAGTTAGCATTTTCCACTTAAAAGAAATATGTGCTCTTTTTATCCTCCTCTTCGTACCTTAAACGCAGGCAAGGGTACGTCAAGTGTACCAACCTTCTACCCCTAAATTATTATTATTATTATCATCATTATTATTATTATTATTATATTATTATTATTATTATTATTAATGTTATTATTATTAATATTATTGTTATTATTATCATCAATAGTATTATTATTATTATTAATATTATTATTATTATTATTATTATTGTTATTATTATTATCATCAATAGTATTATTATTATTATTATTAATATTATTATTATTATTATTATTATTGTTATTATTATTATTAATATTATTTATTATTATTATTATTATTATTATTATTATTATTATTATTATTATTATTATTAAAAGTTACGCTATAATCCTAGTAGGAAAAACGATGCTATAAGCCCAAAGGCTCCAACAGGGAAAAATAGTCCAGTGAGGAAATGAAACAAGGAAATAAATAAACTATAGGGGAAGAATAAGCAATCGTAAAAAATATTTCAAGAACAGTAACAACATTAAGTAGATCCATCACATATAAACTATAAAAACAACAAAACAAGAGGAAGAGAAATAAGATAGAACAGAATGCCCAAGTATAAACCTAAGCAAGGGAACTCTAATCTAAGAAAAATCATTTTTACCTACTTAATTCCAACTATCATTTACAACAAATAACAACCTCGAGTTGTTTATGGTTGTATCTTTTCCATATTTCCCAGCGTTGGTTGCTTAAAGGTGAGTTTTTTATCACCCTTCCAGATGAAGGGTTTCAATGTTTTTTTTTTTTTTGTGAAAAACTTAAATTTGAAGGTATTCTGTATTTTCTTCGAATTTTCATAATTCAATGAATAAGAAACGAAGAATAATAATCAAATATTGAAAAATCATGAATGTCATATGCATATCAACTGAAATAAAATTCAACACAAAGGCGAAGATATTTCAATAAAAAAATACTTGTATGTTAATGGTAACAAAGTAGAAATATATATATATATATATATATATATATATATATATATATATATATATATATACATATATATATATATACATATATATATATATATATATATATATATATATATATATATATATATATATCGATATATATATAATTCTTCTTTCAAAATTAGGTCATTAATACGACTTGTTCATCTCTTCGAAATTTATAAATGCATCATCCAATTATACACGGAATATTCTTATCATATAAATACAATAAATACTGTACGTAGACCTAATACCGGTCATGGTTCGAAATCGGCAGAGAGTCGTGACCGAAGAAGGGATATAGGCTTCTTCTTATTCGTATCTGGAGGAGGAATCTCCCTCGCGGGCTCGACGAGCATCTTGTTCAGCGGCGAAGGCGATCTGGTCGAGGACGAACTGGGGAATCGGGTGGGGGAATTCGGGAGCCACCGGCAGGAAGGGTGACTCGGGCTGGAAGCCGTTCTCGTTAGCCACGTATTTCATTTCGACCACGGTGCCGTCAGGGGCAGTGTATCTGTCGGTTGGTGAGGGTTGAAAGGAATAGTCAGTTTATGATAGTGGTGAATGATCATTGTAAACAACGTGTTTTGTACATTCTTCATAGAGGAAAAGAAGACAGTGTTTGTATAACCCAAAAGAATACCTTGAAAATTAATGAAAAATTAATGAAAATTATGAAAATAATAAAGAAATGGCACCTATAAAACAACTTTAGCATGGAGCATGACGTTATGGAAATGGATTAAGTCAAGGTGTTGCTTTGTTAGACCAAACAAAGTTCTCAGTGAGCTTCATGGGGGGTCGGAATATGCGCGTACATCCTGCTTGGGATCAAGTGTTCAGGTGTGTATTACAAATTATGAACACTCGGGGAAAATCTGCAGCGTTCAATGCATATGTTAATATCATCTTCCAAAGTGACACGGACCGAGTCAGTCATTGAGATTTTTAAGATTACATTTTAACGAAAAATTCAGGAATAATTTGGTGAAAGATGCCAAGAATATTAGTGAAGATTAGATGTCGGAGCAGACAGACTTGCTAGCAGCATGCATTCAAGAAAAGGTACGAAATATACAGTAAATTTAGTCATTTTAGTAAAAGAATTTAAATCCCCTTACAATTTGAAAAAGCAGATAAACAGGTAAGAATTGCATCCTAAAACCACAAATTAAAATACAACCAATGAATTGATTGCTGCATTAGGAGCGGAACAAAGGGCAGGCGGGAAAATGAGAGAGAGAGAGAGAGAGAGAGAGAGAGAGAGAGAGAGAGAGAGAGAGAGAGAGAGAGAGAGAGAGAGAGAGAGAGAAAGGGGGGAAGGGGAAATCTGTCGAATAGTAGATACAGTACAACAGATGAAATTCAGGATGATAATTACAGAGACAAACAGACAGACAAGGGAAACAGAAAATGAGCAGGAAAATTGGCAGAGAAGAATCAGTGGAATAACTGTATTATTACCTGTATAGTCTCATGAGAGAGAGAGAGAGAGAGAGAGAGAGAGAGAGAGAGAGAGAGAGAGAGAGAGAGAGAGAGGGGTGGGTATTAGGATAACAGGAAGCCTCTCACCTGTATTGTCCGGCGCTACCAATTGCCCCGGATTCCCCAACTGGAGACCCGGATTGGGAGAGCAGGATGCCATTGGCAGTTTCGACATCAACGTTGTACCTTCCATCGTCCTCGCTGAGGCGATCATCTTTCACGATGGCCGCCTGGTTGTCTCTCTCCCTGTCGGCGTCGGTGTACAAGGAAGGGGCGCCAGAGGCCACCAGCACAACAGCAGCGAGCAAAATCTGTCGGAGATTGAAGGCGTGAAAGGATCAGATGATGACTGAAATGGAGCGAGAAAATTGTACGAAAACCCCAAATTCGATTCTTCACAAAAAAGTGTTTATATATATATATATATATATATATATATATATATATATATATATATATATATATATATATATATATATATATATTATTTGTGTGTGTATGCAAGCAATCGGAGGAGTGACTTGAGGATAGAAAACTCTCCGTTTATGTTTTCTTCCTAAGATGTATGGAGGTGAGCCAAGAGGAACGCGAGAGAACAGACTTCACTGGCCCATCACGACAACTGTAACGAAACTGTAACTGGAAACCACTACCTGAGACCACTCACCAATTTCATGATGGTGGTTAGAGAGAAACTGTTGGCTGGGAGAGTCTCCCCAACATCTTTTATAGTGAGCAGCCCTAAAGCGGTGCCAAGTCCTAGCCTACTGGAGGGCACGCCCTTGGCAGTCGAGGCTTCCCTTTGCCCTTCACTTATGGCCCACTTCTTGACCCTGTCCCCACCTTCTTCCCTAAGTAACAAGATACCCAGAAAGGGTTGTCGAAGGATCTGTCCCCCATATATCTCTCTCTCTCTCTCTCTGACTCTCTCTGTCCAGGACGAGTTTCTCACATCCTTTTCATTTGGACCGAAAGAAAACTGGAGGCGGCGATGAAAGTTTCCCTTTGGATTTCAGTCTCTCATTTATCTTTTCCTTCTTCTCCTTCTTTCTTCTTCTTCTTCTTCTTCTTCTTCTTCTTCTTATTATTATTATTATTATTATTATTATTATTATTTAACTATTGTCATTATTATTATTTTCATTAATATTATTATTATTATTATTATTATTATTATTATTATCATTATCAAAACTATTATTATTATTATTATTATTATTATTATTATTATTATTATTATTATTATTATTATCATTATTATTATTATTACTA
>NC_090750.1:96234378-96241878 GCF_036898095.1 Palaemon carinicauda
GTCCATGATGGAAATCTTGACATTGCCGCGGTATCACACACTCCTAGAAGTGCGTCGACGTTTAGGCTTGTCATACATAATCTTCTGTCCTTTCATTATACGGAAATTTTGCCGTGTAGAATGTTTTGTATACATATATATATATATATATATATATATATATATATATATATATATATATATATGTATATATATACACATATATATACATATATATATACACATATATATACATATATATATACATATATATACTGTATATATACAGTATGTATATGTGTATATGTATATATATACATATATATACTGTATATATACAGTATATATATGTGTATATGTATATATATACATATACTGTATATATACACATATATGCACACACACACATATATACACACACACACACACACACACACACACACATATATATATATATATATATATATATATATATATATATATATATATATGTATAAATCCTGTTTCTGTGTTCAACTAGTCGTAATAGCAAGACTAATAACCATATAATTCTTTTATGATCATGAATTAAAGCTTGAAATGGCATTTTATGTATATATATATATATATATATATATATATATATATATATATATATATATATATATGTATATATATATGTGTGTGTGTGTGCGTGTTTGTATGTGGTATGTGTATGTGTTTTCGTGTGTTGATATATAGTTAGACGGATAATAGAAAAAATAGAGAAACACAATGAATTCTTTCGTGCATTAGATAATCTTAATTTACTAAGCCAAAATTATGTTTTTGCTGATTTAGATTTTGGACACATCTGAAAAATAAATAGTCACTCACACACACTTTTTATGAATTTTGGTATACTGTAAACTAACTTTTGTCTAAAAATAATATTCCATTTTTTATAATGTGAAGGAGTGACCTTTCTCGGGGAAATGTAATCAATGGCTCGACAGTTTCCTCCTGACCCATTGTCTTCCAGGAAAACCAATGACAGCCAATTGATACCCCCTGACACAGGAAAGGACGCCCACCTTCTGCCCAATTTCCGTATGAACATTTCCTGAATTAAAGTAGAGAATCATGTGTGGAGATTTATACAAAGTTCCAACTAATTTTTTTTTTTTTTTTTTTTTTTTTTTTTTTTTTTTTTTTTTTTTTTTTTTTTTTTTTTTTTGTCTACATTCTGACCTACGATTAAAAAGATAATTCTCTTGTTTGTTTGTTGTTCTTAAAATTATTTTTTTTCATGGACTGTAGATTCTCTTCCAGTAACTTTTGTATATCTTTCTCCTTCTATTGGTATCAATTGATATTAGATTTAGCTTTCTTGAACAAGGCGTTGTTAAGTTTGCACTGTAATGAAGTAGGAAGATGGATGTCATGTCATCTCCGTTATCATCTTGATGCATCAACAAAATAGTGGCTCCTTATCATTGTCATGTGGGAAGGGATGTCTCTTCGAATTCCTTATCTCACCCTTCAAGGTAATTGGGTAAGCGCGAGGTTACTCTTTATTACATAGAGAAATTATATGTCAGCATATACACAACAACTACAAGTATACATTTGCGTGTGTGTGCGTGTATGTGTATGTGCGTGTGTGTGTATATTTCTCTAACATAACTCCCGAGAAAAAACAACACAGTGGTCATTGTCACGTGCTGTGCATACTCCGACTGCATAGTAGTTGATGAACCCATTAGGCAAAATAAAAAAAAAAAAAAAAAAAAAAATCACAATATTGGGCGCTACACGTAGCCTGCCTTTACAAGCTGTATCAATCACCTCTCGGATGTTAAGAGCTATCCAGCAGTTTTCAGGTCTTCCCCACATCGTTCTTCCAAACACTTCTATTTCTACACCTTTCCACTAATTTATTATCACGTGACCATACAGTCTCATAATACTTTGTTTCTTACGCTCTCTGTTATCATTGTTGCGCACTAAGTAAGCATTTCATATCGCCCCACTCAACTTCCATTTGCTTCCAGCATCCACACTTCTCTTTTAAAGGAGAGTTGCCTCAAGCGTCTCAGCTTCCATAAACAATACAAGTAAGATTCCAAAACTTGATCGTAAACACTGCTACCTTCTTTGCTTTACCAATGTGGTAACGTCCCTGACTGGTGAACATCAGACTGGGGATCGAGTCCCGTTCAAACTCGTTAGTTTCTTTGGCCGCTGGAACCTCACCATCCTTGTGAGGCAAGGATGGGTGGTGTGGGGGAGCCTGTAGGTCTATCTGCTGAGTAATCAGCAGCCATTGCCTGACCCTCTTTGGTCCTAACTTGGGTGGAGAGGGGGCTTGGGCACTGATCATATGTATATATGGTCAGTCTCTAGGGCATTTTCCTGCTTGATAGGGCAACGTCATTGTCCCTTGTATCTGCCATTCATAACCGTCCTTTAAACCTTTAAACTCTATAAGTCACCTCTTTCATGCAATCGTAAATTGCAACCATTCTTTGATACCTATTATAATCGGGTGCTTAAATTCTTGCACCATATATATATATACATCTATTGCTTCATCGTCCTGAAATCGTTTTACTATCTTAACCTTACTCTTACTCACACTTATTCTCATCTCTTGCCTTTTCATCTCTTCCCAGTCAGTTATGAATCATCAGAAAAACATCAAGTATTCCACACTTCATTCGTTATTAGTGTACACCACTCGTCAAAAACGATGGCTCTATTTTTTTTTTTGGGGGGGTGGGGGTTGGGGTGGGGTGGGGGGGAGTATGCGCATACACGCGCACACAGATAAAATCTTTCCCACCCCCTCCCCCTTTCCTAACTACAACCTCTCTCACCAGGGTATGACTACTCTTCTCCTCCCTAACCGAGGGACGGGGGAGGGACTGGAAATGTATATATATATATATATATATATATATATATATATATATATATATATATATATATACATATATATATATATATATATATATATATATATATATATATTATGTATACGTGTGTGTATATATATACATATACGTATATATATATATATATATATATATATATATATATATTATATATATATATATATATATGTATGTAAGTATATATAAATATATATATGTATATATGTAGATTATATATATATTTATATATATATATATATATATATATATATATACATATGTATACATATATATATATATACATATATATATATATATATATATATATATAGCTAGTAGCTAGATACTTGCTTTTTATTACATAGAGGAGATAACCTAATCCTTGTATTATGGAATTTCTCTTTAATATCAGTATTATATCATTTGCCTACATCACTTATTTCAAATTCCATTCATGGCCCATCTCCTTAACCCATTCTTTGCACCTTCACACTCTTCCATTTCTCTGAATTCTTCAACCACAAAACCATTAACAGCTGTGAAGACATAACATCCCCTTGTCTTAAATCCATCTTTACATCAAACCAGACACTCTTCCGTCTACACACCCCAAGACATATATATCATTTTCTTAGTGAAATCGTTTGATAACTGTCAAAATTCAACTTCTATTCTATACCCTCCACATTGCCTCTACAAATTTTATTACAAGCTTTTTCTAGGTCGACATTCAGATTTTTCTTCTTCAGAACTTTTCATTTGATTGATTCATAACAAACATTTATTCCACACACCATCCTCCTTGACCAAGGTAGTAGGTTGGCCGGGGAATCAGCCACCCGTTGAGATACTACCGCTTGAGAGTTATGGGTTCTTTGACTGGCCAGAGAGTAAGTATTAAATTGGATCCTTCTCTCTGGCTACGGTTCACTTTCCCTTTGCCTACACATAGACCGAATAGTCTGGCCTATTCTTTACATATTTTCCTCTGTCCTCATACACCTGACAACACTGAGATTACCAAATAATTCTTCTTCACTCAAAGGGTTAGCTACTGTACAGTAATGATTTTCTTGGTAAGGATAGAAGACTTTTTAGATATGGTAAGCGACTCTTCTAGAAGGACACTCCAAAATCAAACCAATGTTCTCTAGTCTTGTGAAGTGCTATAACCTCTGTACCATGGTCTTCCACTGCCTTGGATTATAGTTCTCTTGCTTGACGGTACTCTAAGGCACACTATTCTATCTAATTTCTATTCCTCTTGTTTTTTTTTTTTTAAAGATTTTATTGTTACTGTTCTTAAAATATTTTATTTCAATTGTTCATTACTTCTTATTGTTTATTTGTTGCCTTATTTCCTTTCCTCGCTAGACTATTTTCCATGTTGGTGCTCTTGGGCTTATAGCATCTTGTTTTCCAGCTAGGGTTGTACCTTAGCAAGTAATAATAATAATAATAATAATAATAATAATAATAATAATAATAATAATAATAATGATAATAAACGAGTTTGCTTTTTTCAGTCAAAATCACGCCAAACACATTTCATGGAATATGAGGCAATGTCATGCCCCTACATTTCTTATAATCACCTCTAATTGTGTTTTACGAAACACCTTTTCTTTTCATCCATTCTTTCAGAACTTTTCTATCATGCAGATATTACTTAAAAACCATAGTTAGCTTCTAGACCCAACATGGCTATCATGTTATAGCTTTTAATTTGCAATTGTATCAGCTTCAGGTACCTCTTCAGCGTCTTCATTGCCCTCCCCTTGTCTTCAACACTCACAATAATTCTCCAACTCCCACTAACCCTTTATCACTCTTGCATCTTTCCGCTCTGCCTTTCCTCTATCACCCACAATCATCAAAACTTTTAAGATAGTCCATCGACCAAGGATTGTATTCACTTCAGAAATCCTCTCCCTATTTGCATCTTTTATTCTAATGCATTTATTCATTGGCCCTTCTTAACGGATTATCTTTTATTTCCTTGTAAAACACCTTTCTATTCTCCCAAAGGTTTCTGTAAGCCTTCTACCCTCCATTCGTATCAAATGCCTCTTTTTTTCTCTTGAAGCTTTTTCTTGACTATCTTAACTTTCCTTCAGTTTAAATGATCATAATCTTTCATTGCATTGTAGGAATGTTATGGTGTTCTTTACTCCTTCAATAAAAATGTAATTTTTCATGCAAGCACTTACTATTGTTATTTTCCTACCCATTTTCCTACCCAGTTACAACCATAAGTCATCACAGGTATTTAAAATCGATGTATATATATATATATATATATATATATATATATATATATATGTGTGTGTGTGTGTGTGTGTGTGTGTGTGTGTAACATATATACGTGAGTATGACGAAAGGTTTAATTCAGTAGGTATTTTTGCAATAAGCTTTATTTTCTTCATTTTACAATAAACATCTTATTATCAATACAATCATTATCACTATTATTATCATTATTAACATTATATTATTATTAATAGTATTAATAGTATTGATATTGCTATTATCAGTATTACCATAATTTAAGTTAGAAAAACGTCCTCAAATGTCTGAAACACTTTAGAGATAAGAACCTAAAAGGTTATAACATTACGAAAAGGGATTTTCTTTTGTTTTCTAATTATACACTTAAATAAGGTAAGGATTTTTTTCAACCGATAGGAGGGCCCACTAATCCAGTCACTCCTAATAAGATGAACCTCTTTTTTTCTGTTTAACTGGAGAAAAGTAGACAGGATTTTGATAACATGTATTATGTCTCCTTTTACAACACTTTCTATTAGCATCGTCCGCCATGATAGGTATGCTTACAAGTGCGAAAATGAGTAGGTGTGCTTTTTTAAATAATTTGATATACACACCCACATATCCACACATACTCACGCACACACACATACGCACACACACACACACACATATATATATATATATATATATATATATACATACATATATATACATATATATATATATATATACATACATATATATACATATATTTATATGTATTTATATTTATATACATATAAATGTATTTATATATATACTGTAAATATGTGTATATATACATATATATACATTATATATATATATATATATATATATATATATATATATATAGTGTATATGCATATAGATATATATATATATATATATATATATATATATATATATATAGTATATATATGCATATATAGATATATATATGTATATATATATATATATATATATATATATATATATATATATATATAGTGTATATGCATATATATAGATATATATATATACATATATATATATGCATATATATAGATATATATATATATATATTTATACAGTATATATATATAATATATATATATATATATATATTTTACTGTCACATGCAAAATGACATCAACATGTAGGCATATTAAGTTGGATCATCAAATACGCAGTACATCTTTACTCTAGAATATTTTATCAAAATCTTTTTGAAGGTTAATTATTGTTATTATTATTATTATTATTATCATTATTATTACTTGCTAAGCTACAACCCTAGTTGGAAAAGCAAGATGCTAAAAGCCCAAAGGCTCCAACGGGGAAAATAGCCCAGTGAAGAAAGGAAATGAGGAAAAAATGCAAGAAAATTTAAGAACAACAATAAAAATCAAAATGAATTTTTCATGTATATACCACAAAACTTGAAATTAATAACAAGATAAAACTTTGAAATAACAAGAGGAAGAAAAGCAAGATAGAATAGTGTGCCCGGATGTACCCTCAGGCAAGAGAACTCCAACCCAAGACAGTGGAAGAATATGGTACAGAGACTTTGGCACTACCCAAGAATAGAAAACAATGGTTTGATTTGGGAGTGTCCTTCTCCTAGAAGAGCTGCTTACCATAGCTAGAGAATCTCTTCTACCCCATACCAAGAGGAAATGGCCAATGAACAATTACAATACAGTAGTTTATATAAATCTTAAGGTAGTTTGTCCTTTCTTTTCATTAAACTTCTTTTTCTGTAATAAAGAAATAAAAAAGTTGAACTGCGGGATTGAATATTAAAAGTAATAATAGTCCTTTTTCAATTAACTCTCTCTTAATTCTTCAAATAGATTCAGATGATTACATCTAAGATCAATAATTGCCTTAATGATTATCCCTAATTAAACCGACCATTCTACTTTTGGAATTATGAAATGGAAGTGGTCACACCCACCACATAGCATCCGCCCCTTAATGTCAGGGCTGGACATCACAAGAAACAAATATCTGACGAAATTCCGTTGACCTCACAAAGGTCGTTGCGAGTAAGCCTTGCCAAGAACGCCAAGTGTAGCATAGAAAACGGAACGGAGGAAACCACCGAGTTATCATTCCTTCACAATAAGCATCCTAGTCTTTCAAGACGGCATTAAAGGGCATTGCTGAAGGTTAAGAAATTTCAATTAAGAACCTATTTTACCATATGCTCAGTCATTCCAGTAGAAATTTTCTTTTTGGTAAGTTAAACGAATTTTCTGCTATTCTAACCTAAAGACAATACGAAAAATTTGTGATAGTGCCATGGGATAAGAAACAAGGTTCAACCAAAAAAAAAAAAAAATATTGCTTG
>NC_090750.1:96251878-96256878 GCF_036898095.1 Palaemon carinicauda
CTATCTCTCCTACCGATCGCCATGGCTTAAGAGCTTTAGACTTTGCCTCTGAATCAGGCTGTGAGCAAATCATAAATGAAGCTACTCACAGGTCTGGTAATTGCTTGAACCTCGTATACACCGACTCCCCTGGCGTTATAACTAGTAAGGTTGGTTCTCCAGTCGGGACATCTGATCATGCCTTGATTTCATTAGTAGTGAAGACTGAGCAGCCTGCCCCTGATGTGTCATACTCATATAAGATTTATATAAAATATCAAGCAGACTGGAATGGGATTTTGCATGATCTTTTGTGCTTGAATTGGTCACAATTATATAGTAGTGTAGATCCTGTTGTCCCTTTGAATGAGAATCTAGTCAACATAATTGATAGGCGTATCCCTTCTCGTGTGCTAAGGTACCGAGTGAAGAACAAACCGTGGTTCAATGATGATTGTAGACGTGCTTATTTGGAGAAGCAGGAGGCCTATCACCTTTGGAAGGGTAACAGATCAGATTTGACCTGGAACAACTATACTCAGCTTCGAGCTTTTGCTCAGAGAGTTTATGCCTTTCTGGTACAACTTAAGAACATAAATGGTGGTCTACCCTTAAATCTGCACTCTTTGGTGTAGATGCAACAGTTCCTCCTTTACTTGAACCAGATGGCTCAGTCACTCACTGTCCAAAGGAAAAGGCAACCCTTCTGGCTGATGTTTTTGACAGTAAACAGAGTAATGAAAAACTTGAACTTCCTAAACTAACCAGTTTAGCTTTTTGATCTTGTGAGATTAAAGCTGTGTTGATGGACCTTGATGCTTATGGAGGTGTAGACCCAAATGGTATTTTTCCTTTGTTTTTTTATAAAGACAGCAGATTTCTTAGCTCCAAAGTTATCTGTTATTTTGCGCAAGTTAGCAAGAAGAGGAGCTTTTAGCACTTGTTGGAGAATTGGTAATGTTACTCCTCTATGCAAATGTGTTTGTGGTAGCTCAAGTCCCACTGATTAACGCCCAATTTCCATAACTCCCATATTATCTAAAGTTTTTGAACGTCTTCTGGCAAAACATCTTAATAGTTTGCTGAAAGTAATCATCTACACCCTAGTTTTTTTTTTTTTTTTTTTTTTTTTTTTTTTTTTTTTTTTTTTTTTTTTTTTTTTTTTTTTTACCATCTTCGCTAATTGGGATGATAAATTTTGCATATTTGTTTTTCATGTTCAAAGTTGTTGGTTATTACGTATAACAATCTACGTATTCGAAGCATTTTTGACATTTTATATAAACTGTAAGCGCCATTTAGTTCCAGTATCACTATCCTGAAATGTAAATTACCTTGGCCTAAAATATAAAAAAAAATAGCTATCGAAAAAAGCTTTCTTACTTTCCTAACCAGAAAACAACGAACCAAACTGGATAAACGAGTTCCAGATTCAACAAAAATTAACAGAGCAAAAATTGTATTTCCTTTCCATTTCTCTTCGAATTGGACAGTTGTACAGATTGAGAGAAATTTACAGAAATGACACTCTACAAACAGCTTCCGCAAGGAAATGATCCCGATGGCTGTTTAGGCCTGAATACGTACCCAGTGGAAAAATATATTTTTATTAATGAGGGCAACACATTACAAATATTATTTAGGGCTAAATACGTCCCAACAGAAAAAAAAAATTCTAATGATGGCTACTCCCTACATGTATTGTTTGGGCCTATATACCTCCCAACAGAAAAATATTTTTCTTCAATGATGACAACTCATTACATGTATTGCTTAGGCCTATATAACTCCCAACAGAAAAAAAAATTTCTAATGATGGCTACTCCCTACATGTATTGTTTGGGCCTATATACCTCCCAACAGAAAAATATTTTTTCTTCAATGATGGCAACTCATTGCATGTATTGCTCAGGCCTATATAACTTCCAACAGAAAAAAAATATTTTTTTTCTAATGATGGATACTCCCTACATATATTGTTTGGGCATAAATACCTCCCAACAGAAAAATATTTTTCTAATGATGGCTACTCCCTACATGTATTGTTTGGGCCTATATACCTCCCAACAGAAAAATATTTTTTCTTCAATGATGGCAACTCATTGCATGTATTGCTCAGGCCTATATAACTTCCAACAGAAAAAAAATATTTTTTTTCTAATGATGGATACTCCCTACATATATTGTTTGGGCATAAATACCTCCCAACAGAAAAATATTTTTCTTCAATGATGGCATTGAGGCCTAAATATCTCACAACAAAAATATTTTTTTCTCTAATGATGGCAACTTATGACACGTATTGTTTTAGGCCTAAATACCTGGTAACAGAAAGATGTATTTCTCTAATGATGGAAATTCATTACACGTATTGTTTAGGCCTGAATAACTCTCAAAAAAAAAATCTAATCTATAATGATGGCAACTCTTTTTTTTTTTTTTTTTTTTTTGTCTAAAAAACCTCCAAACAAAATATATTTTTCTCAAATGATAGCAACTTAATACATATATTGTTTAGGCCTAAATACGTCCCAACTTAAAAAACATTTTTTTAAATGATGGCAACTCATTACATATATTGTATAGGCCTAAATACCTCCAGATAGATATTTTTCTCTAAGTATGGCAACTCATTACACGTATTGTTCAAGCCTAAATATCTCCCAAGAGAAAAATATTTCCCTCGAATGATGCCAACTCATTACATATATTGTTTAGGCCTAAATAAGTCCCAACAGAAAAAAATAAAATTGCTTTGATGATGGCAATTCATTATTTGTATTTTTCCGGCATAAATACCTCACAACAGAATAAATATTTTCCTCAAATGATGGCACCTCATTATTTGTACTGTTTAGGCCTAGATACCTCCCAACACAAATAATATTATTCTCTAATGATGGCAACTCATTACATATATTGTTGAGGCCTAAACACCTATCAGCTGAAAAATATTTTTCTCTAATGAGGGCAACTCATTACATGTATTGTTTAGGCCTAAATTCTTCCCAAAAGAAAAATATTTTTCTCTATTGATGGCAGCCCATTACATGTATTATTTAGGCCTAAATTCTTCCCAAAACAAAAATATTTTCCTTTAATGATGGCAACTCATTTCATTTTATTACATGTACTGTTAAGGCCTATATACCTCCCAACTGAAAGATGTTTTTCTCTAATGATGGCAACTCAGTACATGTATTGTTTAGGCCTATATACCTCCCGACAGAAAAATATTTTTCTCTAATGATGGCAGCTCATTACATGTATTCTTTAGGCCTAAATACATCCCTACAGAAAAATATTTTTCTCTAATGATGGCAACTCATTACATGTATTCTTTAGGCCTAAGTACATCCCTACAGAAAAATATTTTTCTCTAATGATGGCAACTCATTACATGTATTGTTTAGGCCTATATACCTCCCGACAGAAAAAATATCGTTCTCTAAAGATGGCAATTTTATTACATGTATTGCTTAGACCTATATACCTCCCAACAGAAAAAATATTTTTCTCTAATGATGGCACCTCATTACATGTATTGTTTAGGCTTAAATAACTCCCAACTTTCCTTTTTTGTCAAGTCCAGTGAGATTTACTACTAAGAAATCTCCTCCATCTATTGTTTAATCAATTGTTAGGCCATCTTCTACTGCTGCTTTGCCTCTTTTTATACCCTTTAATGCTTCCTTCACTCCTCCAGTAAGTTATGTCTGGTACCAACTTAGATATTTCATTATTTCTATTAGCAAAATTATTTTCATATATTACATTCCTCTCTGTCCTTATACACCTGACAACACTGAGATTACCAAACAATTCTTTTTCGCTCAAGGGTTTAACTACTGCAATTTAACTGTTCAGTGACTACTTTCTTCTTTGTAGGGGTAGAGGAGACTCTTTAGCTATGGTAAGCAGCTCTTCTAGGAGAAAGATACTCCAAAATCAAACCATTGTTTTCTGGTCTTGTGTCGTGCCATAGCCTCTGAAATATAACCTTTCACTGTTCTATCTTATTTCGCTTCCTCTTGTTTTTCTTTAAAGTTTTTATAGTTTATAATTATGTAAATTGTGTAATTTAATGTAGTTACTGTACTTGAATTATTTTGTTTCGGTTGTTTATTCTTCTCTTGTAATCTATTTATTTCCTTGTTTCCTTGCCTCACTGGGCTATTTTTCCCTGCTGGAGCCCTTCGGCTTATAGCAACTTGTTTTTCCAACTAGGGTTATAGCCTAGCTTGTAATAATAATTATAATTAGCTGAACTCGAGACGGATATTGTATATGATCTGCATTGTCCCTCGTTGATGTCGCTCACTATCACGCAGTTCACTGTAATATTGCTACATTCAACAGCATATTTAAGAAAGCTACATGATTGCTGTGTCTTTTTGATTGTAGATATTACCCCCTGGAATTTGGCAGGAACAGAGAAACTATGTTTCCCATCAATCCATGAAAATTTTATTTAGATATGTGAATTATTCTAGGAACAATTTACTCCAACGCCAAAAATAACCATTCAGCCCATACCGAAATAAACGCTTTCAGTGGGTTTTTTAAGGCAGATATCAATACGAAAAATTGGTATGGATAAAGTCAATATCCATCTATAAATCCCTGAAAATTTCATTTAGATATGTGAAGTATTCTCAAGTAATATACTGCGTCGCCGAAAATCGGCCTCCCTCTGATTTAGAAAAATGGCCACTGTGACTTTTCTATGGCAAGTATCAATACGAAAATTAGTATGAATGTAGTTCACATAACACCCATCAAACCCTACGAGAATAATTTGGATATCTGTAAAACTCTAGGAGAAGTTTGCTCATCCTCACTGATTTTTTTAGCTAATAAATCGTCACTTACGAACAAAAGTGACAGCCAAGGCATTCTTATAGGATGTATGAATATGAAAATTGGTAGAAACAAAGCTTATATATATCTAAATAATCCCTTAAAGTTTCAGTTGAACATATTTATTGGTATAGGAGTTATTGAACCAGCCGCCGAAAATA
>NC_090750.1:96261878-96264378 GCF_036898095.1 Palaemon carinicauda
TAGTATTAATATTATTATTATTATTATTATTATATTATTATTAATATTATTAATAAATTGACTTTTAATATCCTTAATTTATATCATTCGAGATTTTTAAATTAGGAAAGAGGCGCTGAAGTAGGAACATAAGTGACAAATGAGAATTTATTTATATATTTTATATCTCTCTTGTGAATTACAAAAGAAAATTTCTCATTGATTAAATAAATGTTTTCTCGTATTTTCACGATAATTTTCTAGCACATTTAGGCACAGATTTTATATGATTGCTGACAGATGAAGCAAAGAAACTTGATTAATGGAGTTAGGAGTCGAATCTTATTCACTTTGTAGCAAACATTCCACAATATACAACGGCAGAGGACAGGATATATTCGGGTCTATAATGTAACGAGCAAACGACTAGAATTCAGAACCGGCTGCGGCCCAAAAAAGCAAGTAACATTTCCATTAGGGTTAACAAACGCCAGGAACTGGCCAACCACAAATATATCAAACATATATAATAGGATAGGAAGGGGATTAAGACCTCATGAAAAAAAAAAAAAGGAAAAGAAAAAGTTAAACGGGTTGTATCCAGAGGGGCCCCTTGGCTGTGACAAGCTGACCTTTCACCACTACCACCATTGCCTGAGTGTGTGCTCTCTCCCTCTGGCGGGGGTAGGGGGATTGCGACCTATTGCACTCCTCAGGATTCGTAACTCTCCTTGGAGGAAACAAAGAGCCAGGTCCTTGCCAACTTTTTCTTCCTTGCCTCAAGAGATTGCCCGTATGGTATGCCAGCGGTCTCTGGGCATCTGCTGCAACCGTGGTGGGGCGATTTTTGGTGTCGGTGCGTGGCCTTGCGGAACGCCATATTCTTGCTTAGATAACCCACACAGGAGTCATATCACACCGTCAAGATTTGATTAGAGATATTATAAGTGAAATGACCACTTCTCTACGCGGTTCTTTCTGGCAGTCGTGGATGCTGCGTTGACATTAGTATATAAAGGAGGTAAAAATATGTTTTGGCCGATAGGTCAATTCTAATTGATATTATATAAAATAATTGCAATAATCTTATTCCAGCATTTGTATACAATAAAGATGCTATATTTTCACGTTATATATAAATTAATACAATTACTTGAATTAAATGCAATTCGATATATGGAAAATAGAACGTAATTTTTTTTAATGGTATAGTTTTATTACAGATAATGTTTATTAGGAATAGGAATGTGGGAAAATTTATTAGTTAATGTTTATTGGATATTTTTAAAGAAAAAAAAATTCAAAACAGCTAAATTATATTTGAAATAAGGTAAATAATTCTACATACAAAATTTATAAGTTGTATTTTTACAATTTTATTGGTTTATGGGAGAAAAAATGTTACGGGCAAAATCTGTGTATAGTGAAAGTTAAAAATAGTTCAAATGAAATTCATAAGATGTACAAAGACATAAAATCTCATTATCGATAAAGAAGTCTATCAAAAATATGATAAATTCTTAGATTTATTAAAAATACGATTTCAAGGTACAGAAGATAATAAATTTTGTAGTATAAGAGGATTATGGTCTAGAAGAAAACTGCAAAAAAAAAAAAAAAAAAAAAAAAAAAATAAGAAAAGATAAAAGATGCAACGAACAAAGTATTCAATGTACAGTTGTTCAGGAACATGGACAAGAGAACACCATCGAAAAGTCTTGTCGAGTATTGAGGTTAACCACGTTGCTTCATATTTGCAGGGAAATTACTTACTCAGACTATCACCGAATCGGAACCTCTTTTATGATGCTCGCCAGTGTGAATGCAACTTGCAGGATCTTGGTCCAAGGCGTTGAAGTCAGAAGAAACCATCACATAATCGAAGGAAGTTTTCTATTCGGTACTGAGAGAGAGAGAGAGAGAGAGAGAGAGAGAGAGAGAGGAGAGAGAGAGAGAGAGCGAGAATACAGTTATGAAGAAATAAGTACTGTACTTCAAGGTTGTGGTGGCCTTTATGGTAACATCTCTGCCTGGTGATCTCCAGACGGGGGGTTCGAGTCCCGCTTAAAGTCGTTAGTTCCTATGGTTGCTGCAACCTCACCCTCTTTGTGAACTAAGGATGGGAGGTTTGGGGGAGCGTATAGGTCTATCTACTGAGTCATCAGCAGCCATTGCCTGGCTCCCCTTGGTCCTAGCTTGGGTGGAAAGGGGGCTTGGGCGCTGATCATATGTATATATGGTCAGTGTCTAGGGCACTATCCTACTTGATAGGGCAATGTCACTGCCCTTTGCCTCTGCCTTTATGAGCGGCCTTTAAACCTTTAAACTTTCTAAAGTTCATTCCTCGTTCAGGCATTGTCAATGTATAGGTATTACTTTTAGATAAAAAGGTTGGCAGGTGGGGGGGGGGGGGGTGGGGGGGAGGACGTTTGACCTATGGCTCACAGGCTCATTTCCTTTTGAAAAATCACCCGCATCGAATCGGTGGAAAGCTGAAGATCTGTTTTCGAATCCACCTTAC
>NC_090750.1:96269378-96276878 GCF_036898095.1 Palaemon carinicauda
TGTTCAACAGAAAACCTTTACGAATAGTTTGAACTTTAGAAGTTCTACCGATTCAACTACCCGATTAGGAAGATCATTCCACAACTTGGTCACAGCTGGAATAAAACTTCTAGAGTACTATGTAGTGTTGTGCCTTATGACTGTCAGAATTAACTGCATACCTAGTGCTATGTAACAGATGCTACAGTCTTGGAAAATGTGAGGTCACTAGATGATCTGAATTAAGAAAAATCTTATACAACTTGCATCAAGAACCAACTGAATGACGGTGCCAGAGATAAACATCCTGATCAGGAATGGGAAATTTGATATACCGTAAGTTTTATCCAACATATTAAGATGAGAGTTAGCAACTGAAGACAAGACAGGTGACAATACTCAAAACAAACCAGAATGAATGATTTAAAACATTTCCTAGGGATAGAGTGATCACCGACAATCTTAAAATACATTATCCAAAAACTATTTTTTTCTACAATTGAAGAAGAAACAGACCAGGTAAATTTACAGTCAAGAATCCAACATAGAATTTCAAGTGAGATGTATATAGTTAAAGAATCATTATCAATGCAGAGATCTAGATTTTAAGTATAGCAAATGTCATCTACCTATTTACAATTATACTTTGAGTCTTGTTAGGCTTCAATTTAATGCCACATAATATACTCCATGCATTGATTTTAGCTAGATCTCTATTAAGAGATTTTACAACCAAAGATGTATTTTTCATGGGATGAAATTGATGTGTAGAGAGAAAAGATCCACCTATTTCCATCAGTTTAAGTTTCAGAACTAAAGCCTCTGAATTTACTCGGTTAAAGGCAGTACTAAAATCAAGGCCAATCATACGAACTTCCTGACCACAATCAAGGGATTTCTGTACAGCATTAGGAATTGCAAGAAAGCATCACATGCCACAAATGTTTTGTGAAAACCAAACTACAAATTAGGGAAATTGTGAATACCTTCAGCATAAGTATTTTGAAGTTTTTGCAAATGACGTTCAAAAACTTTAGATGATATGGGAGGTATGGAAATTGGGCGGTAATCAGATGGGCTAGAGCCGCGCAAACACGTTTACTTACATGAACTTGTGACACATACATTTTCTTATGTGAATTTTGTGACTTACATTAATTTTCTAATGTGAAAATTTCATGTTCCTCTTTTTATTTCTTTCTTAGGGAGCGTGACTTGCATACCGTCTCAACCTTGAAGGTAAGTGAAAAAAAAAAAATTTAATGTGATTATGTGACTTGCATCATGTTTATTCTAATATATTTAATTATTGGGCTCATTCTAACGTTCGATAATGAGATATTAGAACATATCTTTTTTTTCGCTTTATTACAAAAGGTTTGTGAATACACTATACAAAACGAGTGCCTATTGTTCTCGTGAGTGTCAAGCGGTACTGCCACTCCTTCTGAGTAAGTCATTACAATGTTGTTCTGTCAATATTGCTGAAACTACACTTCACTTAATCTTTTTTTTATACATATCTTAAATACATATGTAATCACCTTGCCCTGTAACGCAGTTGAGCACTATTTCATCTCTATGACAGTTGGCACCGTAATAAAGATCATCTTACTTATGGTAAATCACTTTGTTGAACTCATTTCCTGGAAACGCGCTCACTTCTTTTCATTTTATAGTTTAACTCTCTCTCTCTCTCTCTCTCTCTCTCTCTCTCTCTCCTCCTCCTCTCTCTCCTCTCTCTCTCTCTCCTCTCTCTCTCTCTCTCTCTCTCTCCTCTCTCTCTCTCTCTCTCTTTATCCTTCTGTTTTTCTTCTCTCAACTGATATTATCTACTATCTTTTTAAAACTATCCTTTTTGCCGTTTCTATTTCATTTTATCATTCAGTGTTGCTTATATAATTTCACGTCCCTAGCTATTAAAAAACAGTATGTATCAATAGTCATACATCCTACCTATCTATCCATTTACATTAATTATGTATAAAGAGTTTTAGGGGATTTGCTTCAGACTAGTATTAAGTGATCAATACTTTCGTTTTTTTTTATCATATTCCTTTTTTCAACTAAGCGTATTCTTTAAATTCAGTTTATTATGAAATCCTGCAAAATGTTGAGAATTATATGCACTTCACTGTTCTTATAATCCTCTATCTCTCCACTATCTCTACATTTTGCAGTTATTGTCTATATTGTCGCTTTATCTCTCAAGTGTTCACACCAGTAATTTCCCTAAGTAGTCTTTCCTATGGTTATCTTTGCTATCAGATATTTCTCAATCCATTTTTTCATTTCCCTTGGAACTATCTCTTCAAATTGAGTCATTTACCTCTCTCTCTCTCTCTCTCTCTCTCTCTCTCTCTCTCTCTCTCTCTCTCTCTCTCTCTCTCTCTCTCTCTCTCTCTCAAGTGTTCACACCAGTAATTTCCCTAAATAGTCTTTCCTATGGTTATCTTTGCTAACAGATATTTCTCAATCCATTTTTTCATTTCCCTTGGAACTATCTCTTCAAATTGAGTCATTTACCTCTCTCTCTCTCTCTCTCTCTCTCCTCTCTCTCTCTCTCTCTCTCTCTCTCTCTCTCTCTCTCTCTCGCTCTGATGATATTTCGGTTTTCTGACTTTCGTTAGCCTTATTTATCTACTTTTACTTTAATCAAAAAGTGAAATTTGCAATAACTGGCGCCAATAGCAAAGTATTTCAGCCAGAAGTGAAGCAATAGTTGAGTTGTGTTGTTGTTTGATGTACACAAAGGAGTTCCATGCAGTGCTCTCGATTAGTAAATTCTGTTTCAGGGTTTATGTGGCTGTCTAGTGCCTGTCTTATTAGGTCTGTGCGGACCTTTTCTTAGTGCTCTATGTGGTCTTGTAATTTCCCATTTGCATTGTACACTGAAATATTTTTCTGCATGTCATTGATTAAATAATTATCTCTTTCATAAATTACGAAGAATAGTTACATTTTGACATTTATGTTACCTTATAAGTGAATAACGCAATTCAAAAAGTTAATTCTGTAATCTAAGTTAAAAAAATATTCAAAGCTGACAATTTAAGTTTGTGTCCTGATAAGCGTACAAGCATTTTTGCTATTTCCAAGACTGATCTTGAAAGACAGGAGGCAAACATTTATAGCACTTGCTGTAACATTGCTTGGCCATATGAAATGAAAATGCAGCATATTCTCAACATAAAATTCTCTAGTATATACTATTCCATTTAACCGTTGGAAAGACAAGTATCGAATTATTCCCCAATAAAATGATAGAGTGAAGAAACTAACTTTGTCTCTATAAATATAAAATATCAATTCTTTACGTAAAGCCTAACGAAAATTTAAGATGTATCATAATTATTTTTGGAATTTAAGCCCCTTGACAGTAGTAGGTAGGTATTGATTTTCTACAAAATATACATTTTTTTAATCATATATGTATCTATCATTATTCAGCAGTAGTGACAAAAATCGTATTAAGTGCTTTTTGCCTTCGACACCTGATGTAAACCAAAGACCGGAGTGATCAGTGCCATCTGTTGCCAATGTGTCCTACTAACGGAAATTCAAACGACTTTCCGGTCTTCGCATTACTGTCTTTACTAGTAACATTCTGGATGTGGATATGTTTACTGTATATTATACTGTATATGATTGTTGTAATTTTCATAAAACTTAAAAATCTGCAAGCATCTTTCAAAATCCATTTGCTAATTAGATCATAGTTCTGCTATACAGTACAGAGTCCTTTCTCATTAACCAAGGTGTAATAAAATGTCATTCATTAACCTTGATTCGTTTTCTACATACTAGGTTAATCTTCATTTAATAAAATATTATCTAAGACTCCAGGTTTACTCCTCAGATTCAGTTATGTCTAAATTTAGTAGACACGGTTTTTTTTTTCGTAGTAATTTTCTATATATCAAAATGTATCGTCAAAACGTATTCTGCGAATTCGTGAGAATGTTATAAAATTTGCTATTGCCTATCGTTCCGTGTTTGATATTTTTATGTTTTATGCTATAGTGAAGTGTTTAAATTCATATACGTAAATCAATCATGACGCAAGAAGCTAACATGAATAGATAAATAGATACGTCAAAATATACCGTTGTCTTGGGTCTAGTATATTCAGTTTAGTAAAAGTAACAACTATAGTCTATTTTTTTTAGCGGTGCATATTTGCACCGACTCGCAGGGGTGCCCTTTTAGCTCGGAAAAGTTTCCTGATCGCTGATTGGTCGGAATTATTTTTGTCCGAATACCATCATTGTTTGCAAATGATTACCAAGTAATGTGAATCGAAACTTATTTATTAATCTAAATTTCTCCCTTAGATATAGGTTTTGTCAATAAATAATGTTAAATAAATAGATATATTATAAAGTATCGTGATGGTAAATCTAAATTTAATAACAACACTCGCCGAAGTCAACGACAGGAGCTTGTTTTCGGATGCACGCTGCATAATTCTGTTACTTTTCACATATTTCAACACAAATTGAGACAAATTACACCGAGAATAAAGAAAAACATGTTATTATAAACTTACTTTGAATACCAGAATCTACTAAAAACGTGGAGTTGATAAAACTAACTGTTGGTGAAAATAGCGGTTCGGTTAAAGCAAGACTCGCGTAGAGTGGGTCCTGGGTAAAACAATCAGGAACCTTTCCGAGCTAAAAAGGCACCCCTGTGAGTCGGTGCAAATATGCACAGCTAAAAAAAAATAGACTGTAGGAATCTGACTGGTTATCTTATCTTTTAGATAACAGATTTATAATCTACCGCCATAACGAAGAAAATGCTATTATAAAACTTATGCATTTATCTTATTCATTTCATGATTGATGTTGTAGGTTAATCAATAACGAGGCTCCAAGGCTGCCGTAGCCTCTGTACCATGGTCTTACACTATCTTGGGTTAGAGTTCTCTTGCTTGAGGGTACACTCGGGCACAGTATTCTATCTAATTTCTCTTCCTCGTGTTTTGTTAAAGTTTTTATAGTTAATAAAGGAGATATTTATTTTAATATTCTTAAAATATTTATTTTTTCCTAGTTTCCTTTCCTCATTGTCTATTTTCCCTGTTGGAGCCCCTGGGGTTATAGCATTCTGCTTTTCCAACTAGGGTTGTAGCTTAGCAATTGATAATAATAATAATAATAATAATAATAATAATAATAATAATAAAACTGAGTAGGTGTAATTAAAGCATAAAAAAGGGTCATTGTATAAGAAAGACCTCATGACTATAACTCAAGGGCAAACATTGCACTGTTCTCTAGAAAATCAAATGATTAAAAAACTAGCGCAAAAACTTACTCTGCCCTCACCGTGTCAACAAACCCACATTATCTCATCTTTATTGCTGTTGCAGAAGAACCACTAAGCAGGCAGACGGTTTGATTGAGACCAATCTCGTTAAACGTCTTTTTATCTCTTCTTTCTCTGCTATCGTCAATTTGACCATCAAGGTGGTCTTAAATCGATCCGGTTCTCCGACCGAGATAAGAACCATAAAATTTGTTTAGGATTGGCCAGTAACGTCTGGTAAACTCGTAAGAAGTTTGATAAGCACCTAAACGATGTTGCTACCATCACTAAAATCTTGCTTGGTAGGCCACAGCTTGCTTTGATACTGGCATCAAATACTATTCCTAGATCTCTCTCTCTCTCTCCTCTCTCTCTCCTCTCTCTCTCTCTCTCTCTCTCTCTCTCTCTCTCTCTCGTGGTATCAAATACTATGGTTAGATTTGTTTGAGTTTCTCTCTCTCTCTCTCTCTCTCTCTCTCTCCTCTCTCTCTCTCCTCTCTCTCTCTCTCTCTCTCTCTCTCTCTTTATATATATATATATACATATATATATATATATATATATATATATATATATATATATATATATATATGTATGTATATGTATATATATATATATATATATATATATATATATATATATATGTATATATATATATACATATATATATATATATATATATATATATATATATATATATATATATATATATATATATATATATATATATACATATATATATATATATGTATAGAATTATTAATGAAATCTCAATGGAGCAAAAAAAGAAGCATGTACCCATAAAAAAAAGAGATGGGTCTATTATAAGAATAGAAGATGAAGAATGGCAACGTTGGATGGAACACTTTATTAAGGTCATTGATAGGAGAAATGAAGGGAATAATTTGATTGATATACCTGAAGCTGAGGAAAACCTTCATGTGCCCAAGTATAAATTCAATGTGTTTGAAATCGAAGCTATTATTATAAAACTTAATAGATAGAAAGCCCCTGGATACGATGGAATAACTGCTGAGATGATATTGGTTGAAAATGAAGTGACTCCCAGAATACTTACAAGATTATCTTGTAGAATGTGGCTTGAAGAGCCAAAACTGATGAATGGGAGATAGGAGTTTTGGTGAAATGACATAAGAAAAAGGAGATCTTACTATATGCAATAATTGCAGAGGCATCACACTTACGTCAGTTGTCAGGAAAATATATAGTATGCTCATTTTAAAGAGACTATAGAGAAAGATTTAATGAAAAGCTGAGAGATGAACAAGCAGGATTTCGAAAAGGTAGAAGTTGTACTAACCAAATTATAATTTTAAGACATGTTGTACAGCAATATGTAGAATATAAAAATCCACTTTTGATGGCATTTGTGGAGTATGAATAAGCCTTTGATTGTGTGCACCGACCAATTTTCTCGAGAGTCGTGCGTTATTATTGAATTCCTTTTAAATATGCAAATTTGATTAAGTCTGTTCATGAACATAGGATGTGCAAAGTTAATGTTAGTGGAGTCCTATCAAAGGAATTTCAAGTGAACAGCGGAGTACTACAAGGGAATGCGTTGTCACCTATGTTGTTTATCCTCCTCATAGAATTTGTAATGCATAGAACAGTTGGGGTGGTGGAGAAGGATTGGACTGGATTTGTAACAGGAAATTAGATGACCTAGTGTATGGTGAAGATGCTGCCCTTATTAGCAGAACACCCCAAGACTTGTAAAGCTTGCTTACCACAATACATGAAATATCACATGAGGTTGAGTTCAAAATAAATCGAAGAAAGACAATGATGAGAACAGAATATGCAATGGAAGATAAAATATCATTGGAAGGAGAAAGGATTAATGACGTGAAATCATTTAGCTATTTAGGAACTATGATCTCTAATACAAAATCTTTAGAGTTTAATGAAAGACTGAAAAAAACAAGTCAGACAATGGGTAGGTGAAGCAAAATTTTGAAATCAAATTGCCTGAAATTGCATATAAAAATTAGACTATATATCAGTTTAATGAGATGTGTGTTACTGTAGGACATGAGTTGTGGTAAGACGATGAAACAATATCTGATAGATTTTGTAGATTTGAGAACAAATCCCTCAGAAGAAAATTGGGAATTAAATGGCACGATAGGATTATAAATGAAACTATAAGGGAGATTACTCGAGTGCCTTATGTGGACGAGTAGA
>NC_090750.1:96284378-96314378 GCF_036898095.1 Palaemon carinicauda
CAATGATGTTTTAAGAGATGGATAGAGGCTGCCAAAATGAGAGAGATGGCTGTATTAGAAGAAATGATAGTGCTGGAACAATATTTACGAGGAATTTTTTAACATATTCGATCGTACTTAGAGAGAGAGGTGATAACACTTAATAGAGCCGCTTCTCTGAGTGAAGATTATAATATTATCAGTCGTAAACCCTCCTCGGTTATAAAGTTTCAACTGTCGTTCCGACCAAGTGGCAAGTATTTGCCGAACTATGGAAACCAGTTCAGTAATAACTATGGGAACAAGTTCAGTAGTTACAGTGTAAGTACCATTGGTATTCTTCCAAAGCAGAATGTGATAGTACCACAAAAACAATCGTCGAATCGTCCTCCAGATTTTGTGAAAGACGTGCAGAAGATTAATACCGTCTGTTATAAGTGTGACTAATTCAGTAGAAAATGTTGGTCGAACCAACCGAAAGCAGTCTCCCAAGTGGTTAAGGATAATTCAACTTCAAACTTCACAGAATGCGAAGACGAAGGGCCAAACGGTAAAGGTCAACGAGGAAAATAAACCAGCTAACGTTTACACAATGAACAGGACAACCCCAAACAGGGTGAATGCCTTTAAACCGTATCTTTATGAAGGTTTCTTAACCGCTTTGGATGGGAGCGAGCAGATCCCGGTCAAGATATTGCGCGACATGTGTTGTAATCGTAGTGTGGTGACAAGATGTGTATGTACACCCATTGGTGGAAAAGTCTCTCACAAGGGACTGTCATTTTGAAGGAAATAGGAGGAGAGGAGGTTACTCCTATTTGCTGTTTGAAACTGTCATGCAAGTTGGTGACAGGTCATTTTGATTTTGCGGTAAAGGATTCATTGGCTGTCAAAGGAGTAGAAGTCATATTGGCAATGAGGTTGGTGGACCGCTGCTTGTGCCTTGTCCCTTTGTAATGGAGAAACCACTGTAATATAGTCCTACGACTGAACTTAAGAAGGACTACCCATATCTGCTTCCTAGTTCTCTCCTATTAGGAGTATGGCGAAGAAAGTGGCTGCAGAAGAAGACAGAGAAACCGAAGGAACAATGGACTTGGCAGATTTTTTTACGGAAGAAGAGGTTTCTCATGATAGTATGCAAGAGGAGAGCTCCCAGAAGAGTCCGAAATATGAGTTACGATAGACGAAGAAAAGGGAAGACAAGGAAGCAATGGATTTGGGAGAAATGGAAAACTCAGCATTAGAAGTAGGACAAGTGAGTCGGAAAAGGGTGATAGGATTGCATCGGAAGGATGTGACATTAACAGAATTAATGTACCCTGTGGTGGATGAGACGAATGTGCAGCAGTCTCCCACCTGTTATTACCTCAAGGATGGATTGTTTATGAGGAAGCATAGACCCGTTGATATCCCTGGGAATACTGAATGGGGCATATATCATCAGACTTTGATTCCCACACCTCTGAAAAGACGGGTGATTGCCGTAGCATATGAGATGGGGCACATGGGAATAAGATAGACGACGTAGAAGATTATGAAACAATTTTTCTAGCTTGGCACGTTTGTCAGAGGGCTGGAAAGCCTAACGAGTACATCAATAGGGTCTCCTTGTCTAACTCCTTCCTCAATCAGAATTTTCTCACTACCTTTATGTAGTTTTAGGATTGCTGTACTTCCTGCAAAGATATCTTAAAGTGTTACCATAAGATTCTTCTATTCCTCGTTTTAAGGGCTTTTATTACTGCTGATGTTTTGACAAAATGAAAAGCTTTCTCGTAGTCTATAAATGCCATACTTGGTGGTTTGTCATACTTTGTTGATTTCTCCATTATGTGGTTAATTCCATGAATATGGTCAGTTACTGAATACCCACTTCTAAAGCCTGCCTGCTCTCTTAGTTAATTAAAGTCTAGCTTTCTTTCCATTCAGCGTAAGTTTTACTGAGAGTAGACTTATTGGACGGTAATTTTTCTGGCTTTTGTGTCTTCGTTTTTGTGAATTACTATAATGATAAAGTTTATCCAAGGTATTGGTATAAGGCATTCTTGCCCTTTTAAGGATTTGAAATCTCCTCCATTTATTATTAAATCTATTGTTAGGTCATCTTTTCATAAATCTTTGCCTCTCGTCATGACTTATAATGCTATCTTTACTTCTCCTACTGTTACCTTTAGTACCTGCTCAGGTGTTTCATTAAATCTATTAGCAAAGTTATTTCTTATATGACTATTTCATAGCATTGTAAAGAAATTCTCTACAATTTTTATCACCCCATCTCTTTTGTTGATAATATTTCCATTTTCAATCTTTAAAGGAAACATCTGTTCTTTAGTATTTCCACAATTTTGGTCTGATTGTGTTTAAGAATGTCTTGGGCTTTTAGATTTTCTATTTTTTGTATAGATCTGCTACTTCTGTTTCATCTCTCTTGGATTTCACACTCTTTTCCAGCCTTGTCTTTATTATTGTTGGTTTTTCTGATAGTTTTCTTTGATCATTTAAAGGAACTTTTCCAAGTATTATAATGTTGTGCTGATTATAATACAAATTTTGTTAAATTACTGTTCATTTCTTCTTTACTTTTTTCCATTTCATTATGTAGCTGGGAGTGTCTATTTTGTATTGCTGAACTCGATAGATTTTACTCTCATTACAGGAGTGTTTATTTTCTTTCTAAAAATTAGTTTTCTCTTTCTTTCCTTAGCTATAGACAAATATTTCTTCTCATATTCTATGATCGCTTAACTTTAACTTGATCACACTGTTATTTCTTTAACTGAATTAGCCTTTTCATTGAGAATAAAATCTGTTCAATTTGGAATTACCCTATTTTGGCTTCTCTATATCCATTTTTTATGTTAATTGTTATATAAGGAAAAAGATGTTCACGATCTTAAGAGTGTTCCTTTCAGCAAATTCTACAAACATGTCTCCTCTGTCATATCTTGTGCCTACTCCAGTTTTACCTACTGCTGATTCGATTCTCCTCTCTTCTTTCGACCTACTATAACATTGAAAGCAGCTGAAACAAATGTAACGTGTGTTTTTTTCATAGGAATCTACAGGTCTTCATAAATAAACTATTTCATAAATAAACTATTTCTTCCTCTTTATAGGATGTTGTTGGTGCATATGTTTGAATGATCTTCATTTTATACCTCTTATTTGTTTTCATAATTAATCCTGCAATTTTATAGATAGTTCTACAAACTTCTTTTATATTACCTGCAGGATTTTATTAATAAGGAGACAAACTTCATTGACTTTGCTCCTTTCATGTCCTCTGAAGCAAAATACAGTATATGGTCTCTTTTTACTCTATATAAGATTCCCCACTTCTGCCATTTTATCTTAATCCTATTTCATCCCGATTTATTTATTACATCTCTTCTAGTAACACAGAAAGATCTTCTTCCTTAGTAATGCCCGGTAATTTTTCATTGCGACATCCGTGACTATCAACACTATCTTCTTACCCGTGATCACTATTCATCACAAATATCAGAAAAGATTACTTCACCATATCACTACGCTTATTAGTATGATAATGAGGATAACGTCATGCCAAAAGTCAACCTTCAGAAGCTTGCATCAGAAATTAGAAGCAAATAACTGAGTCACATGAAACCTATAAACCAAACGCAGTCAATATCAGAATGCATATCATAAAAGAAACTACTTTTGAAGTTTGTGTTAAAAAAAATAAAGTTTGAATGTTGTATTTCAGCTTTAATCTAATCTACTTATATACAGTTTAATATTAATAATAAATACATTTTTCAGAACTCCAGTCAGCAAGAGGATTAATGGTTCATGAAACGATTTAATTGGGCCTTCCATAAGAGGTAGAAGGGGCTCTGACAGAGGCTGTCCTCTCGAAGGATCCTTCACGTTGACGGCGGGCGTCTTCCTCTGCGGCGAAGGCAATTTGGTCAAGGACGAACTGGGGAATGGGATGAGGAAATTCAGGAGCCACTGGCAGCAGGTTAGACTCAGGCTGGTAGCCATTTTCGTTCGCCACGAATTTCACAAGAACTTCTGTACCGTCAGGAGCAGTGTAGCTGTGGGAAAGGGTATCTTAGTGAAAGCTCTTTGTCTTCCTTTGGCAATAGTTCTAAATCACATTGATAAAAATACCACAACACTGGCTGATTTTTCTAGAGCTTTCTTTTGCTGATGCAATTTATATTGATGATTTTCACCTTGGATATGAAATGATGTTTAGGAATCATAAGCGTTAGATAGATTTGATGTCATGACATCACCTGCATTACCGGTTTGTCACATAAACAGAGCCAACTACTAAGATAATGCAACAGGACTTGTTAAAGAATAAACTTTCATGTAATAATTACAATTCACTAATTACTCACGAGTACTGTCCAGCCTGTATGACAGCACCATTTGCTGCATCAGGTGAACCAGACTTGGCGAAGTGGATTCCGTTTTCAGCCTCGAATTCGACGTTGAATCGTCCGTCCTCCTCCATGATTCTGTCATCCCTCAAGATGGCTACGCGTTCTCCTGAGTCACTCCTTGAGGAGGCTGGAGCTTCGTATCTTGCTGACTGAGGGGCCCCAAGGGCCACTGCGGCGAGGGCGACGAGGATGACCTTGAAATATAATTAAGATTTACAATGTATTTTTGAATTAAATTGCTACATGCCATTTTCAGCTACCGAAAAATCTGCACAAAATCGGCTAATAGATTTTTCAGATAAGATATAGCTCTGGGAATATAATCTTCCATACTTATGTAGTACTGATTCAATACTTGATTTTGGAATCTAACGACAAAAATCACAAAAAACTGACTTTGTTAAGACGAGCCATTATCTATGGATGTAAAGACATGTGGATGCCAATTTAAAAGAAAATATGAAAATTATACATAATGATATGCCAAAGTCAAGAAGAACAGAATGAAATGTGGAATAATATTGCTATGTGATAAAAAGAAATAATCCAAATTAGTAAATGGTGGTGAAGAGCATCGAAGAATGAAAGAAGGAATCGAGGCAAGCACTCACAAACTTCATGTTTGCTGAGTTGTGAGTAACTGATGAGTAAATGGTCTCCTTTGGGGCCTTTTATACCTGTTAGCAGGTCATCTGCAGTGGGCGGAGGCATCAAAGCCAAGTGATACTGCCCTCGTCCTTGGCTCAGCCGAGTTCCACTCGTACTTTCGAGCTTTAGGTCAAGAAAGTTCCTCATTTAACGTCACACACAATTACAAGGTTCTATATGATTTCGTCACTGATTTTATCACTTGACGAAATAATTGAATAATAATGATAAGAAGAAGAAGAAGAAGAAGAAGAAGAAGAAGAAGAAGAAGAAGAAGAAGAAGAAGAATATTAATAATAGTAATAATGATAATAATGATAATAATAATAATAATAATAATAATAGTAGTAGTAATAATAATAATAATAATAATAATAATAGTAATAATAATGATAATAATAATATTAGTAATAATAATAATAATAATAATAATAATAATAATAATAATTATAATAATAATAATATTTGTAACAACAACAATTGCAATAATAATTTGTACGATTATAATACTATTTATGTACTACTAGACTACTACAATAGGATCTACAGCTGCAACAGTTATTACTACTACACGTGATAATTACTGCAAATTAATGATATATACAAAAATCGTGACAGAGTACAATAACAAAACTATAGTCCATTTCTTTTAGCGATGCATATTTGCACCGACTCGCGGCGGTGCCCTTTTAGCTCGGAAAAGTTTCCTGGTCGCTGATTGGTGAGAATTATCTTGTCCAACCAATCAGCGATCCGGAAACTTTTCCGAGCTAAAAGGGCACCGCTGCGAGTCGGTGCAAATATGCATCGCTAAAAGAAATGGACTATAGTTTCAAGAGCATCAGCATAAGTGGGAGTAACAGTGCCTTTCTTAATAGCAATAGAGAGATTTCAAAGAGGACACATTTATAGTCAAAACTATTACTGATGCTGCTTCCAGCATTAACTATAACGACAAAGGTAATAATGATAATGATAAGAGAAAATATGGTAATAAGCAACAAAGAAAGATCAATAAATTCGCCATCAGGGAACATCGTTAAAACAAGAGTATGAATGTCACAGAATCAATTAAAATTCTTGAACAAGTCCAATACATTTTTTACTTGTAGATATATTGATGCGATAATACATGTGTCACCCACTTTGCCACTTGCTCAATGAAAGCAGAATTTAAGTATTTAGAGGCACAGATTTTTTTTCCTATTAATGGACTTTATGGTTTTATGCTATGATGATTTTCTTTTCTTCTTTTGTAATATTGATATTTTAAGGAAGAGGGTTTTTTTTACATTCATAACTTTACTTTATGTGTGTTAAAATCATATGCTAATGCTAAAGCTAGTGAAAGAAATTAGTTTTAATATTTTTAATTTCAAATTTAATATACCCGTTGAGATACTACCGCGAGAGAGTTATGTGGTCCTTTGACTTTCCAGACAATACTTCATTGGATCCTTCTCTCTAGTTACGGTTCACTCTCCCTTTCCCTACACATACACTGAATAGTCTGGCCTATTCTTTAAAGATTCTCCTCTGTCCTCATTCACCTGACAACATTGAGATTACCAAACGATTCTTCTTCATCCATGGGGTTAATTACTACACTGTAATTGTCCAGTGGCTACTTTTTTCTTGGTAAGGGTAGAAGAGACTCTTTAGCTATGGTAAGCAGCTCTTCTTGGAGAAGAACACTCCAAAATCAAACCATTGTTCTCTAGTCTTGGGTAGTGCCATAGCCTCTGTACCATGGTCTTCCACTGTCTTGGGTTAGAGTTCTCTTGCTTGAGGGTACACTCGGGCACATTATTCTATCTCGTTTCTCTTCCTCGTGTTTTGTTAAAGGTTTCATAGTTTATATAGGAAATATTTATTTAAATGTCATTGTTCTTAAAATATATTATTTTTCCTTGTTTCCTTTCCTCACTGGGCTATTTTCCCTGTTGGGGCCCCTGGGCTTATAGCATCTTGCTTTTCCAACTAGGGTTGGAGCTTAGCAATTAATAATAATAATAATAATAATAATAATAATAATAATAATATGAATTCTATGTCTGTCATAGGGACATTTTTCAAAAGATATTCTAAAATACTTTACATATTATCATCATTATTAATGAAGCAAAAGCCCTAATGTGAAAAGGAAAATGCTTCAAGCCCTAGAGTTCCAGCAGAGAGAGTATCTCAGGGTGGAACGGAAATAGAGAAGTTACGAATATACTATGAATGAGAAAGAAGAAAACACACCATAAAATATACTAATATCAGTAGCAACGTTAAATACATACGATTTTGAACTTCTGAAGTTACACTGACTCAACTACCACATTAGGATCATCATTCCACTATCTGGTCACAGCTGGAATATAACTTCTAGAAAATTGTACAATATAGAGCCCTTTGATGGAGGAGGCAAAACTGTTTTAATTAACTTGCATAGTCAACTGCAAACAGTTCTATTTACAGGATTGTAATGTCTGGGGAGACCTGAATGCATGAGGTGGCCAGAATTATGAAAAATCCTATGCATTATGCACAAAGAACTAGCTGAATGGTCATGTCAGATATTAATATTCTGAATAGGGATAAGGAATTTAATAGACCACAGATTAGACAGGGGATTAATGATAAAATAATAGCAGAATGAACCAAATAAACCATTTCATTAAGACAGATAGATCACTAAAAATCCTAAGACTTTCTCAATATTTTCTTTTCACACTTGAAGAAGAATTAGACCCGATATTCTTCTCAAAAATAAATTTGCAATCAAGATCCACACATATAAAATGGATTGGTTGTTCGTAGTTGAAGAGACATCATCAATGAAAAGATTTTTATGCTAATGAACCACTGTCTTTGACCTTCTTAAAATCATACTTTGAGTTTTGTTGAGGTTCAGCTTCATGCTCCATAATTTGCACTACACACTAGTTTCAAAAAGATCTCTACTGAGGTACTCAGCAACAACAGGTCTATATTCATTGGATTGAATGGAGGTAAGGAAAGTTGCATCATAGGTGTATGAAATAAGATTTTTTTCCAAGGTCATCTCGCATATTATACATACACAATATGAAAAGTAATGGGCCAAGAATAGTACTCTGTTAAACACCAGATATTACAATTCTATAGTCACTTTGGTGCCCATTTGCAACTCCTCTTTACAATCTACTGCCTACCCATTCACTAGTGATGCTAAGAAATGACCACCTTTGCACATTTGTTTGAGTTTGAGAAAAAAGTCCAAATGATTAATACAGTAAAAGTCTGCACTATATTCAACGCCAATTATACAAACTTTCTGACCACAATCAATGGATTTTTGCGCAGCATTAGAAAATGTTTGTAAGAAGTGCATCATATGCTCCAAGACCTTTGTGAAAGCCAAACTGTAAGCTAGGGAACACATGATTACCTTCAGCATACCTATATAGAAATACAAGCGTTATGGAAATTTCATGGTAACCTGCATGGCTAAATCTGCCATAAACACTTGCCGAATGCAGTAACATTATCAATTCTTTAACAAATGCAAAAACAAGCTCTTCACCGGATAGATAGATTACCAAAAATCTTACGACTTTCTGAATGGAATTTTTTGTATACACTTGAAGAATAATTAGACCCGATATTTTCTCAAAAATAGATTTGCAATCAAGATCGACGCAAACAAAATAAATTGATTTTATGTAGTTAAAGAGACATTATCAATTAAAAGATTTGGGTGTTAAGGAGACACTATCTTTGACCTACTTACAATCATGGATCTTGCACTGGACACAGCAGCACCGTTACATTCCCAGAGACTCGTAGTTGTTTGATGGCATAGCTATGATGAATGAACTTTCTCCCCAGGGCAGTGCCATAACTTCTGTACCATGGTCTTCCACTGTCTTGGGTTAGAGTTCTCGTGCTTGAGGGTACACTCGGGCACACTTCTATCTAGTTTCCCTTCCTCTTGGTTTGTTAAAGTTTTTTTTTTAGTTTTTATAGGAAATATTTTTTTTAATGTTACTATTCTTAAGATATTTTACTTTTCTTTATTTCCTTTCCTCACTGGGCTATTTTCCCTGTTGGGGCCCCTGGGCTTGTAGCATCTTGCTTTTCCAACTAGGGTTGTAGCTTAGCATTTAATAATAATAATAATATGATGATGAATGAACTTTCTGCCCAGAAGGCTAACAAATACAGTTGTGAGGAGCTTGCAGAATCTTTAGTACAAATGATCATGAATTGAAGTCATTCAGATACGGATAGGCATACATTATATTTGGTGTATAGTCTGTAAACAACTTGCTAAGTGTTCATACTAGACAGTTGCGTTGAACTGGTAGAGCTAAAAATAAGAGTTACAAACTACATGACAACACTTGCATACTGGACTACAATACAATTCTCAGTAGTAAGGACACAAAAGTGTAACAAACTCTTTATTTGGCACAAAACGTAATTGAAAATTGGGGTATTTCTTTGACCACTCATACAGACAAAGGTGATATGTTTTCTAGTCCTTCTATGATAAAAATTCCAAGCACCCAGTAGGAAGCAGACACCTTATCAATTACTCTATGCTACAGCATTAAGTCAGGCGATATCCCTCATAGCTACTGCTCAGACACTGACATATTGGTTCTTGCCGAACGAGGATATCTGCATTTGAATAAAGAGACCATTATGATAATGGGAAATGGTGACCATGGAAGGCCGGTAAAGTTCAATGTCATTTATGATGCTGGTGGTCCAAATAGGATTCCTGCACTGCTTGGCTTTCATGCTATTAGCGGGTGAGACAATAGAGGACACATATTTGGAAAAGGAAAACTAACCTGCTTCATAGCATTTTTGAATGCCAATTACATAATAATGTTGCAGCTGTAGAATTCACATTCCTCCATCCAAAGGAATGCAAATGTGAAGCAAATGGTAAAAGAGCTTGAATGTGATCATTTCTAAATATGAAAGTGATGAGGAGCTGAAATGAGATGAAGAAGGAGGTGCCTGATATGAAGTATACAATGTTTTAGTTCTTTTTGGTAGCAATAATTTTTCAGACGCAAAATGTTTATCCATAGGTACTGTATGAACATATTAATTCATACTTTGAACTACTTATTTTATACAACTTTATTATGCCTGGCAGATTCTATTGCTACAGAGTTCAAACTATGGATATATTGATCGATTATTTATAATCTAATTGTACCAAACACGTTCCTATTTTGTGATAGATAAACTAAGGATAATCACATTAAATTTAATAAAGGTACTACTGACATGTCTATTATATTTTATGCAATTATTTCATATCGCATGAGAGTTACTTCTGGTAAAAAAAAAAAAAAAATGCAGTGATGTTGATACTGAGCCACAGAAAAATATTTATCCTCGGTAGGTATTTAAGAGCTGTTGAGCATATCTTAGTGTTTATCTTACTCCCAACTATCATTTGAATATATCAGATACTATTTTCAAATTTCAAATTTACATATGTTAACAGCACGTAAAAAATATTTTTTTTTTTTTCACCTTCCAAATTGTGACCATTGATATAATCATGTTTAGCAGCCATTTTCATTGACATATTATTATTCTATTTTTCTCAGTAATCTATAGAATTCTTTCAAGATTCAAATTTATACTTATTATATTAAAAGAAAAAATGAAATGGGTGTTACTTACTTGTTTATATCACATGTAGTGTTTTAGCTGCCATATTGGCGTCCATCTTGGATTTGACCTGTCAAAACATTATGAAATTTAGAGGGTTATTTTTTTTTTTTGGGGGGGGGGGTCTAATAAACACAAAAAGTTTGATTTCGAGAAATCTATTAGAAAAGCCCACAGAATTACAAATCTCCATGTATTATATGTAATGCTTCCAAGCAAATAAATTTCATATAATTCTAACGTATCTTATTTTGTGTGTGGGTGAGTTTGAACGTTGCTTTTGGTCATGTGGATCAAAGCTAAAGTCTCGGTGTCAGGTAGACAATGCTGGCCAGCAACTTGTTGTCGTTGACAAACAAGTTGAATAAGACAGACCTAATCACATCAATAAATCTAAAGAACTACTAATACAAATAGCTCCTTGAAACACATTTTGGTAGTCTTGATATTCCTCCGGAATCCAGAATAATGAAAGGTAAACAAATGGCCTCTCTCTCTCTCTCTCTCTCTCTCTCTCTCTCTCTCTCTCTCTCTCTCTCTCTCTCTCTCTCTCTCTCTCTCTCTCTGCATGTGTATAATAACTTTGCGACCTAATTTAGATATTTATTATCCTTCCATGACCAGCCGCTTAACGATCATTATGACCGGCTTTATCTGATGGCCTTAAGAAGTAACTCCACCTTCTGGTCGTCAAAGAAAACGAAACATTCTTGAGCTCGAAGGGCCAAGGGCACGATCCAGTATTGTTGCATTTTTGATGACCCTTCGCTAATGATCCCCAGTATATAAATGAGGAGACAATCTTTGCACAGCGTCAGTCGCTCAGTTGGTCTTTCATCATGAAGCTCGTGAGTCTCAGACGCAAACTTTCATATTTGCTTTCTTTCCATCTCTTGGCTTTGAAATCTGAATTACTTCCACATTTACAAATGGACTTAAGAGTTGACTTGTATCAGACTAATTCATGGCAAAGAACAGATATATTTCTCGGATAATTTCAAAAAAAAAAAAAAAAAATATTAATTTTAAGAATCTAAAATTCAGCAGTTGAAGGTGCAAGTTCCATCTAAAAATCAAATATACATTTCTGCAGGTCATCCTCGTAACCTTTGTCGCAGCAGCTTTTGCTGTCCCCCAGTCTAGTAGATACGAGGCTCCTGCTGCTTCCCCCAGAGCCGACTCAGGGGAACGCGTAGCCATCTTGAGGGACGACAGAATCATGGAGGAGGACGGACGATTCAACGTCGAATTCGAGGCTGAAAACGGAATCCACTTCGCCAAGTCTGGTTCACCTGATGCAGCAAATGGTGCAGTCATACAGGCTGGACAGTACTCGTGAGTGATTTTATATTCATGGTGAATTTATATACAAACTTATTCCATATTGCAATAGTTTAGGAAAATATAATGCCTACATATTAAACTTTCAGGTGAGTAAATAAAAAAAAATTCTTCCAAAATACTACCGTTTAACCCTAGATACACTGCACCTGACGGTACTCCTGTCCTCGTCAAGTTTGTAGCCAACGAAAATGGCTTCCAGCCCGAATCTGACCTCCTTCCAGTAGCTCCCGAATTCCCCCACCCGATTCCTCAGTTCGTCCTCGACCAGATCGCCTTCGCCGCTGAGGAAGATGCCCGAAAAGGATCATTTGAAAGGCAGGCTTCAGTTCGCGTCCCATCTACTTCTTATGGAAGCCCCCAATGATTGTCTTGATAAGAATAACTGACTTTTTGAATGATGAAAGCTTTGTTGTTATTCATATTTATTTGCAATGTAATTAATAAAGCATATTGAATGAAAAAAGGGTTCTTTTTGATACTTTATAAGTCATGAATATGAAATTACATCTTTGTCATCTCCTTTTTGCAATTTTGTTTTGACGAAATGTTTATTCTTTCTATAGTCTTTACGGCACAGCAAGAAAACTAGTAAGAGAATCTCTCTCTTTCTCTCTCTCTCTCTCTCTCTCTCTCTCTCTCTCTCTCTCTCTCTCTCTCTCTCTGTTTATTTGTTTGACTGGAAATATTGTAATATGTTTCACCAAAATAGACATTATAATGCGAGATACACCTTGCAACAAAGGATGACATTGTCACTGATGTCTGTCAATTCATGTATTATATGGAAGTCGTGTGAACTACCAATACACGTTATTTATTCCATAGTTTCACTTCTCAGTCAAATTAAATATTTTTATCTCAGTATAAATTGATTATCATTTTGGTGAATCAGAAGCCAGTCTGAGTTCTAAATATCAGCAGGGACGGCATAATATTTCTGAAATTTGTGTTTACAAATTAATCTTTGAACCGTTATGTCTTAACCTTCAATTAAAATCGTTCCTCTTTCACGAGAATTACTCTATAGGGCTAGACGTTCTTTGATCTTAACTAATCTTTCTCTCTCTGACACTCCATTCTCGTCAATTAACTCCGCTTATGTGCCGAACCTACTGGAGTTTCATTCAAGGATGCCTGTTGGTTTATCAAGAGGTTGCCTTACCCCTGCCTGTTCCTTCATACTCATCTAGTGTACTGTCCTTCCCTCAGCTGAAGTGGCTATCCTGGATAGTATTAAGCCTTACATGGTGTAGTGGCTCTTCATTGTTGACCCATTCAATACAACATTTTGCTAATTGATCATTCATATTTTCTCTACGTAAATTCAAGTACATATTATTTTAGTTGTCATTATTATCATGTTTGATATCAAGTATTAAAAAGAGTTTTTATTGCTTTAATTCTTATTCTATGTGGATATACGGAGATAAACCCCATACCAGTGCATCTCAGACTGTGCTAGTGTCGTCTAATGTATTGCAATATTCATTTCCTAAATTATTATCATTAACTTTATTACTAGCTAAGCTACACCCTAATTGGAAAGGCAGGATGCTGTAAGCCCAAGGGCTCCAAAAAGGAAAACAGACCAGAGAGAAAAGGAAATATTTGAACAAAAACATTAAAATAGATCTTTTATAAAATCCTTTGAGGCAAGTTTGAAATTTTGAAATTCCACCGAATCAACTACCTAATAAGGAAGATCATTTGAAAATTTTGTCATGGCTGGAATAAAACTTCTAGAATACTGTACAGTATTTAGCCTCATGGTGGAGAAGGCATGGCTATTTGAATTTACTGCATTTCTAGTATTACAAGTAGGGTGTTTCTGTCTGGGATGATCTAAATGCAAATGGTAGTCAGATTTATGAAAAGAACTAAGTGAACAACGGTGCTAGATATCAATATCCAGGTCAGGAATAAGAAATTTGATAGACTGCAAGGTCTTATCCAACAAATTAAGATGAAATTCAGCAGCTGAAAGCTGAAGACCTGACAGGAGAACGATACTCAAAACAAGTCAAAACGAAAGATTTATAGCACTTCTCCAGAATAAATTGATCACCGGAAATCTTAGAAGGCATTCTCAATAATCCCTTTTTTGTGCAACTAAAGAAGCAGACCGAATGTGTTTCTAAAATGTAAATTTGCCATCAAGAATCACAGCTGAATTTTTAAGAGTCCTAAAGAGTTAACGAAGTATTTAGATCTGGATGTTGAGAAGTCACTATCCTCGACCTAATTACAATCATACTTTGGGTTTTGTTAGAGTTCAACTTCATGCCCCATAATTTGCACCATGCACTAACTATAGTTAGATCTCTATTAAGGGATTCAGCAATCCCAGATCTACATTCCGGAGATGGAATTGAAGCAAATAGAGTAGCATCATCTGCATATGTAACGAGCTTGTTTTCTTGGCCAATCCACATTTTATGTGAATGAAAACTAGTGGACCAAGAACACCACCCTGAGGAACACAGGATACAACATTCTTATACTCGTTATTGTGCCCATCAACAACAGTTCCTTCTAGAAAGTCTGATATTTTAGTGTGTTCACAAACATTAGTTTGTGAAAGGAGGCACTTGTCCAAGCACTTTATTTTAGGTTTTTAGAAGCCAATAAATCTGAAACGGAATGCCATTAATGAGGCAAGTGGGGTGACAGTGTACATCAGGACTGTGTAACCTACTTCTTATAAGTCCTGCTATGAATGTGGATATCATAAGATAGTAGGTAGTAGGTTGGCCAGGGCACCAGCCACCCATTGAGATACTACCGCTAGAGAGCTATGGGGTCCTTTGACTGGCAGACAGTATTATATTGGACCCTTCTCTCTAGTTACTGTTCATTTTTAATTTGCCGACACATACACCGAATAGTCTGGCCTATTCTTTCCACATTCTCCTTTTTCCGCATACACTTGCCAACACTGAGATTATTAAACAAGTCTTCTTCCTCCAAGGAGTTAACTACTGCACTCTAATTGTTCAGTGGCTACGTTCTTCTTGGTAAGGGTAGAAGAGACTCTTTAGCTATGGTAAGCAGCTCTTCTAGGACACTCCAAAATCAAACCATTGTCCTCTAGTCTTGGGTAGTGCCATAGCCTCTGTACAATGGTCTTCCACTGTTTTGGGTTAGAGTTCTATTGCTTGAGGGTACACTCGGGCACACTATTCTATCTCATTTCTATTCCTCTTGTTTTTATAAGTTTTTATAGTTTATATAGGAAATACATATTTTGGTGTTGTTTGCAGCTCTTAAAATATTTTAGTTTTCCTTGTTTCCTTTCCTCAATGGGCTATTTTCCCCGTTGAAGCCCCTAGTTCATAGCATCCTGCTTTTCCAATTAGGGATTTATCTTAGCAAGTAATGATAATAATAATAATAATAATAATAATAATAATAATAATAATAATAATAATAAAAGTTTTTGGCAGGTATTAAATCTTTTATTTATTTTCCATCTATCAGGATCCAAACTTTCATGAATCTATCATCAATTGTTTTCTTATCAGCATAATTAAGATACAAAACGATAAAAAAGACCTCTCCCTATTTTGTTAGTGATCTCAATGCCCACCATAGGGAGTGATTAAATTCAGTTTCTCCTACTGGTTGCCATGACTTGACCCTTTTACCCTCAGGCTCTTTGGAAATTTCCAACCCTCAACCCCCAGGGGGTTATTTTTTTCCCAGCACATTTTGCAGTATATCATTTTTAAATTGCTCTAACAGCCTTAATTTTTGTCATAGAGAGGTCAGGTTGGTCTCATTCTCTTGGAGAATGCCTGAATTTTCTCAAAAAATTATCCAAAATATGAAGAAAAAAAAATTTATAGCATTTTTTTGCAAGGACGTACCGGTACGTCCATGGGGGTAAAGGGATGGGTTTGTGAAACGTACCAGTACGTCCTTTGGGGGTAAAAGGGGTAAGAGATTTTTGACTTTGAGAATCAGAGGTCAGGCTACAAAATTTCAGACAATTGCCAGGACATAGTATACGTTGATTCCTCTGGTGTTATATCAAACTAGGCTGGTCTTCTAGTCGGGAGATCTCATTATGCCTTAGTTTCATTATTAGTAAAGCGTGAGCCACTTATCCCTAGCGTGTTATATTCTTGTAAGCTATATATGAAACTTTGAGAAGATTGGATGGGTATTTTTATTGTCTTTAGTTTTGATTTGGTCACACTTGTATGAAAACGTTGAGCTTGTTGCTCCTTTAAAAAGGATATCTGGTCAACTTTATTATTATTATTATTATTACTATTATTATAATTATTATTAGTTTTATCATTATTATTATTATTATTATTATTATTATTATTATTATTATTACCTAAGCTGTCATCCTAGTTGGAAAGCCTGATGCTATAAGTCTAAGGAAAATAGCGCCGTGTGTAAAGGAAATAAGAAAATAGATAGAATAGCGTGCCTCAAGCAAGAGAACTCTAACCCAAGACGTTGGTTTGATTTTGGAGCATCCTCCTCCTAGAAGAACTGCTTACCATAACTGAAGCATCTCTTCTACCCTTACCAAGAGGAAAACACCCCCTGAATAGTCACAGTGCAGTAGTTAACGCCGTAGGTGAAGAAGAATTGTTCAGTTATCTTAGCGTTGTCAAGTGTATGAAGAAAAACGAAAATGTATAAAGAATAGATCAGACTATTCGGGGCACGTTTAGGCAAAGGAATTATCAGTCGTACCTAGAGTAAGAACCAACTTAGCACTATCTGGCCAGTAAAAGGACTCAATACCTCTCTAGCAGTACTATCTAAATGGGTGACTTGTGCCTTGGTCAACATACTATTCCTTTCCGTGTGTTGAAATACCAAATCAAGGACAAGTTCTGGTTCAATTATGATTGTAGATGTCGTGATTTTTCTCCGACTTATTGAAATGAATGATTCTAGGCCCGATGGAATGGGCCGATGACAAGACCTTGAAGAGGTTTGCTTTCCAAAACTATTCAGGATTCAATAAAATATGATTACAATTTTCAAATTAATTACAAAAATAACCATTTGATAGAGAAATAACACATAATAACACTTTAAGCTAATTGAAAACTAGAACTGTCACCCTTAGGGGGTCTGCAACATGTGCTCATGAAGCACAAAGTCCACGTTGGACCAAAAAAGACTAAATTTTCACAATTACAATGATAGTTCCTTGGTAAATCACCTACCAAGGTCCACAGGCGTATTTTAATGCATAAAACCAATCCCCAGTCCCAGGGATGACAATTTTACTGACCAATATAACTCACATACAATACTCAGACAAAAGGAACCGACCTGGTATCACGTGGCTTGGAGCGGAGACAGAGAGACGAACAATAGCACAACTTACTGGGTTGGAGGTTTAGGCAGAGATGGACGAGCGTCGTGCTGGACAGCTCCGAGGAAAACTACGATCTCCCGCGCTAACTAAAGTGTCCTTGAGAGATGCGAGGGAATTCTTACATTACTTATTCAATAAGGGGTTTGATAAAGCTTCTTTATCGACCACAAGACAGAGAAACAATCAAAGTCTTACTTCAGATCAAAGGGTAAACATAATACTTCGGCTGAAGGCCCTAATTCGCCGTAATCCAACGAACTAGAGCGTCCTTGGCTCTAAACATATACATCGATATTTTCATCGTGGTGCAACAGTATAATAGTATTTTTGTAATTCGTAAATAATAAATACTTTGTCTCTCTGACACCCGCTCCTTCTCCACCAGGTGGTTGAAGTTTATGTCACAATACCGTCACGTACTGGCCTACAATCATGCGCAGAAACGCCCGCGAGATCTTCCAATCTTACCTCAATTTAAGGCAACGTTCGTGGAGTTAAATGGCGGGGTTTTCGAGTGATCAGTTCGAAACTCCCGACAGTAGACATACATTTTTTATGAAAGGAAGCTCATCATTATAGAAAAGTAATAGATCAGATATGACTTGGAATAATTATACTCAGCTGAGAGCTGTTGTTCTTTTTGGTAAAATCTGGAAGACAAATGGTGGGCTACCCTTAGATCCTTGCTCTTTGGTGTAGGCAACAATTAACAGATCCTCCTTTGCCTAAATGAGATGGATGCACTTACTATCCAAAGGAAAAGGTAACCCTTATGGCTGATGGGCTTGACAGTAAAAAAAAAAAAAAAATCTATTGAGAAAGTCTTAAGATTTTTGGTGATCTATCTATTTTGATGAAATGTTTTAATTGGTTCATTCTGCTATTATTTTAGCATTAATCCCCTGTCTATTCTGCGGTCTATTAAATTCCTTATCCATGTTCAGAATATTAATATCAGGCATCACCGTTCGGCTAGTTCTTTGTGCATATTGCATAGGATTTTTCATAATTCTGACCACCTCATACATTCAGATCTTCCCAGTCATTACAATCCTGTAAGTAGAACTGTTTACTGTTAACTATGCAGTTATTTCGAATAATCTTGTCTCCTCCATCATAAGGCTCTATATTGCACAGTTTCCCACAAGTTATATTCCGGCTATGACCAGACAGGGAAATGATGTTCCTAATCTGGTGATATGGTCAGTGTAACTTCAAAAGTTCAAAATCATTGAAAATGCCTTTTGCTGGAGAGGTTGACATTAGACTCATTTCACATAATGCATTTGGCTTACGTATTTAGCATTGCTACTGATACCAGAATATTTTATGCTGTTTTTTTTTTTTTTTTTTTTTTTTTTTTACTCATTCCTAGTATATTCGTAACTTCTCTATTTCCTTTCCACAGTGAGATAATTCTCTTCTGGAACTCTAGGGTTTGAAGCATTTTGCCTTTCACATTAGGGCTTTAGCTTCATTAATAATGATAATAATATGTAAAGTATTTTAGCATATCTTTTAAAAAAGCTGCTGTCAGACATTGGATTCCTGCTATTTATATATTAAAGTTTAGATTAAAATATTCAAACTGATTTCTTTCATTAGCTTTAGCATTAGCATATGATTGTAACATACATAAAGTAAAATTATGAATGTAGAATAAAAGAAACCTTTTTCTTAAACTATCACTATTACAAAAGAAGCAAAGAAAATCATCAAAGCTCAAACCATAAAATCCATTTATAAGAAAAAAAATCTGTGCCTCTAAATACTTAAAATCTGCTTTCATTGAGCAAGTGGCAAAGTGGGTGACACATGTATTATCGCATCAATATATCTACAAGTAAAAAATGTATTGGACTTGTTCAAGAATTTTAATTGATTCTGTGACATTCATACTCTTATTTTAACGAGGTTCCCTGATGGCTAATTTATTGATCTTTCTCTGTTGCTTATTGCCATAGTTTCTCTTATCATTATCATTATTATCATTATTATCATTGTCGTTGTAGCTGATGTTGGCAGCAGTAGCAGTAATTGTATTGACTATAAATGTGACCTCTTTTAAATCTCTCTATTGCTATTAAGAAAGGCACTGTTGCTGCCACTTATGTTGGTGCTCTTGAAACTACTTTTGATTAAGTATAAGTCTATTGCTATTGTTATCCGTCTGTAACGAGTTATATATATATATATATATATATATATATATATATATATATATATATATATACATATATATATATATACTGTATATATATTATTGATTTGCAGTATTCATCACGTTCAGTAGTAATAACTGTTGTGGCTGGTAATCGTAGTGTAGTAGTGATAGTAGTAAAAGTACTATTATGATCCTACGAATTATTATGGCTGTTGATGTTAGAAATCATATTATTATTATTATTATTATTATTATTATTATTATTATTATTATTATTATTATCGTCATTCAATTATTTCGTCCAGTGATAAAATCAGTGACGAAATCATAAATACCCCTTGTCCTTGTCTGCGAGGTTAAATGAGGAACTTTCTTGACCGAAAGCTCGAAAGTACAAGTGGAACTCGGCTGAGCCAAGGACGAGGGCAGTATCACTTGGCTTTGATGCCTCCGCCCACTGCAGATGACCTGCTAACAGGTATATAAGGCCCCAAAGGAGACCATTTACTCATCAGTTACTCACAACTCGGCCAACATGAAGTTCGTGAGTGCTTGCTTCCATTCATTCTTTCATTTACATTCTTCGATGATCTTCACCATAATTTACTAATCTGAATTATTTCTTGTCACGTAGCAATGTTATTCCACATTTCATTCTGTTTTTCTTGTAAATAACATTGACATTGGCATAACTTCATATACAATTTTCATATTTTCCTTTAAATTGGCATCCACCTGTCTTTACGTCCATAGATAATGGCTCGTCTTTACAAAGTCAATTTCTGTTATTTTTTTGTCGTTAGATTCCTAAATTAAGAATTGAATTAGTACTTAATAAGTAAGGAGGATTATATCCACAGAGCTCTACTTTATCTGAAAAATGTATCACCAGATTTTGTGCAAATCTGTCGGCCGCTGAAAATGGCAAGAAACAACGTAATCCAAAAATACATTTCAAACCTTAATTGAATTTTAAGGTCATCCTCGTCGCCCTCGCCGTAGTGGCCCTTGGGGCCCCTCAGTCAGCAAGATACGAAGCTCCAGCCTCCTCAAGGAGTGACTCAGGAGAACGCGTAGCCATCTTGAGGGACGACAGAATCATGGAGGAGGACGGACGATTCAACGTCGAATTCGAGGCTGAAAACGGAATCCACTTCGCCAAGTCTGGTTCACCTGATGCAGCAAATGGTGCAGTCATACAGGCTGGACAGTACTCGTGAGTAATTAGTGAATTGTAATTATTACAAGAAAGTTTATTCTTTAACAAGTCCTGTTGCATGATCTTAGTAGTTGGTTCTGTTTATGTGACAAACCAGTAATGCAGGTGATGTTATGAAATCAAATCGATCTAAAGCTTTTCATATCCAAGGTGAAAATCATCAATTAAATTGCATCAGCAAAAGAAAGCTTTAGAAAAATCAGCCAGTGTTGTGGTATTTTCATCAATAGTGTCAATGTGATTTAAAATTTTTGCCAAAGGAAGACAAAAAGCTTTCACTAAGATACCCTTTCCCACAGCTACACTGCTCCTGACGGTACAGAAGTTCTTGTGAAATTCGTGGCGAACGAAAATGGCTACCAGCCTGAGTCCAACTTGCTGCCAGTGGCTCCTGAATTTCCTCACCCCATTCCCCAGTTCGTCCTTGACCAAATTGCCTTCGCCGCAGAGGAAGACGCCCGCCGTCAACGTGAAGGATCCTTCGAGAGGACAGCCTCTGTCAGAGCCCCTTCTACCTCTTATGGAAGGCCCAATTAAATCGTTTCATGAACCATTAATCTTCTTGCTGACTGGAGTTCTGGAAAATGTATTTATTATTTATGTTAAACTGTATATAAGTAGATTAGATTAAAGCTGAAATACAACATTCAAACTTATTTTTATTAAACACAAACTTCGAAAGTAGTTTCTTCTATAAATATACACTCTGATATTGACTATGTTTGCATTATAGGTTCCATATGACCCATATTTATTTGCTTCCAAGTTCTGATGCAAGCTTTTGCAGGTTGACTTTTGGCATGACGATATCCTCATTATCATACTAATAAGCGTAGTGATATGGTGAAGTAATCTTTTCTGATATTTGTGATGAATAATGATCACTGGTAAGAAGAGTGTGTTGATAGTCACGGATGCCGCAATGAAAAATTACTGGGCATTACTAAGGAAGAAGATCTTTCTGTGTTACTAGAAGAGATGTAATAAATAAATCGGGATGAAATAGGATTAAGAGAAAATAGCAGAAGTGGAGAATCTTATATAGAGTAAAAAGAGACCATATACTGTATTTTGCTTCAGAGGACATGAAAGGAGCAAAGTCAATGAAGTTTGTCTCCTTATTAATAAAAATCCTGCAGGTAACATAAGAGAAGTTTGTAGAACTATCTATAAAATTGCAGGATTAATTATGAAAACAAATAAGAGGTATAAAATTAAGATCATTCAAACATATGCACCAACAATATCCCATATAGAGGAAGAAATAGTATATTTTATAAGACTTGGAGATACCTATGAAAAAACATAAGATTCGCTTTACATTTGTTTCAGCTGCTTTCAATGCTATAGTAGGTCGAAAGAACAGAGGAAAATCGAATCAGTAGTAGATAAAATTGGAGTAGACACAAGATATGACAGAGTAGACGTGTTTGTAGAATTTGCTGAAAAAAATCATGAACACTCTTTTATATATAATTAAATAACATAGAAAATGGGCATGGAGAAGCTAAAATGGAGAAATTAAAAAGTAAACAAATTTCATTCCCAATGAAAAGGCTAATTTAGTTAATGAAATAACAGTGTGATCAAGTTAGAGTTAAGCGATCATAGAGTGATGAAAATAATTATTTTTCTATAGCTAAGGAAAGAAAGAGAAAACTAATTGTTTTAGAGAGAAAATAAGCACTCCTGTAATGAGAGAAAAATCTATTAGAGCCCCAGGCGAAATCACTCAAAGACTATAGTATCTGACCGGACGGGTTTCGAACCCTGGTTCAGGATACTTGTATGACATTGACCATACCACTCAGCCACGTGGCTGAGTGGTATGGTCAATGTCATACAAGTATCCTGGACCAGGGCTCGAAACCCGGCTGGTCAAATAGTAGAGTCTTTGAGTGATTTCGCCTGGGACTCTGATCCTGAGGTCGTTGAGAGAATCCAGACCTTAATGTATTAATATATATGGCTTATTTGAAATATATATATATATATATTTATATATATACAAATATATAAATATATATATATATATATATATATATATATATATATATATATATATATATATGTATATATATATATATATATATATATATATATATATATATATATTTATATACAGTATATATATTTATATGTATATACATACATATATATACATATATGTATGTACATATTTATATATATGCATATAAATATATATATATATATATATATATATATATATATATATATATATATATATATATATATATAGATAGATAGATAGATAGATAGATGTGTGTGTGCGTTAGTTATACTCAAATTCATTTTCAGTCCTACATTTCTATTTTCTCCATTCAAATCTTGTATCATCTTTTGTAATTCCTACTATGATTTACTAACCAAAACTATGGCATATGCAATTCTTAAGTTGTGAAGGTATTCCCCATAAATATTGATTCCTACATTTTCCCAATCCAAATTCTTGAAGAATTCTTCTATACATGAAGTAAATAGTTTAGGAGAGTAGGGGTCACCCTGTCTTACTCCTTTCTCAATCGGAATTTTCTCTGTATCTTTATATAGCTTTAGGATTGCTGTACATCCTGTATAGATATCTTCAAGTGTTTTAACATAGAATTATTCTATTTCTTTGTTTTTTAATGTCTTTCATTACTGCTGATATTTTGACAGAATCAAGAGCTTTCTCATAGTCTATAAATATATCAGTGGTAGAAAAATAAAGCTCAATAGTTTCTAGTAGTTTCTACAACCTCACCATCCAAGTGAATTAGGGATGGGGATTTTGGAGAGCCTTCCTTGGCCCTAGCGTGATGAAGAGGGTACTTGGGAGCTATTATATGTATATATTGTCAGTGTCTAGGTCATTGTCCTGCCCCTTACCTATGCAATTCATGACCGACCTTTAAACCGACTTTTTCCTTGAATGATGAGCCGTTCAAACTAGCTTGGATATCATGAACCAACATCTCAGTGAAATAGAAAATATGATAGACATAGATGCTGTAAGGTGATCGTAGGACGTTTGGTAAGCACTGAGAAATATTAGTATGTTGTCATATGCAGCTTACCAATGTAGTTTGGGGATGCAAGTGCACAAATATGGTGGCCAAAGAACTAAACGTCAACATTGGCTCCTGGTGATCCGCCAAATACTAACATACTGGAATTTCAGGTAGAATAGCTTAAGAAGAACAGATTCTGGAAAGCCCTTTGGATTCAGCCATCAGAAGAATTCGACTTGGAGGGGACAACAGTGTTCAATGACACCCAGGTTATGAAGTCATTTGGCAGCTGAAGAGCTTCCAGCTCAATCATAAGACCACTGGAAAAATAGAATGGGTGTAGTCACTGTTTCATATACACTCGCACATTGTAGAGCTGGCCATAAATGCAGAGGACTGACCGTACGGTTTGTACTGCTGGACTGGAGCGGCATTCCTGTCTTGTGAAAAATGCCCACACACGCTACGGACTAGCCTGCTTAGTTCAAGAGTGTTGGGCACCCAGGATTAGCCCCACATGGTTACGTTTTCGGTACTTGTTAACTTAATTTGGTACATTATTGGGTATTAAGTACAACTGGTAGCCTACATCTAATTTTGAAAAAGCCAAATTTGGGTCCTTTTTACTTTCTTGATTTTTTATTTTTTACTTAATATAAATCTGACTTTAAATGATATGAGGGAACGTGATAGGCATTCTCTGTCGACTTCTATATGGTGGTGATTTGTCCGATATGGTGCTAATGTACTTATTTCTCTTGAAGTCATAAAAGGACGACCTTTTCCGTTTATCCCTCTTAATCCAAGAGTCCAAATGTCGTCTGGAAGAAATATACTAAAAGGATTTCTTGACATTTCTGGAGATTATCTTATACAGCACTTTTAATTAGGCCTACTTGTTTTCGCATTAATTTATAGAAATTTGAAAAGGCGTGTGTTTATGTAGGCAGAGTGGAAATGTTTTAGAGATATGCATAGGTTAATAGAATTATCGATAATAACTTAATTTATCCTCTATCTTTATTTTACAACTTCCTTTTTTCCCATGCATAGAATTCATAACATTTAATCGGAATATTAATTTATTTCCTTTGTTTCAGTATCGGTTTATTATCAGAATATAAGATACAATTGCTTGAATAAGGCAGAATACTGTGTGGCTTTAAAGACAAAATATGCTATGAAAAAGGAAAGGAAATTTAAAGAAATCATGACTTGGTGAATGAAAACCAAAGATAAAGATCAATTAAATGCAAAATATTACAAACTTGTTTGGGAAATGGATAGTCTGGCAGACGGAAATGTCATATGATAAAAATAAGAATAAATAGAAGTTACTCTGCCGACAAGATTATAAGAAAATGTCAAAAGACACAATGAATGGTATTGGCTGATTTTCTATCACTTTTAATGAGAATAGATCATCAAATATGTGTAATATATGCAAAATTTAAAGATATAAGTCATAACAATATAACCCTTAATGAATTCTCGAAAGTAATAATATGAATTGCGAAAATTGTTTTATTACAGTAATAAGTCAAAATATTGTGAAATGCATTCAGTGTATCATTATGATATAGAAAGTACTCCAATCAAGGGACGAAGTTTGGGATACTGTGAGTCAACCTTAAGGTATACAGAATTCTAACTCCTGGAGCGAATATCCCTAAATAAATCTAACAGGGATATCGCATAATATCAGAGGACGTATTCTTGACACGCCACATAGCTATCTTCACCCTGAACAGTATTAACGCTTCGAGGGGTTACAGTGACAAGAATCTAAAAACGAGAATGAAAAGAGAGCCGTTCATAAGGTATCTCTCCTATTCCGTTTCCAGTGTGTATCTGACGAAGACAGCAGCGCCATCTTTATTCCTTGTAGCGATACACGAGGTGCTACAGATACTGTATTATAGGGAGGGGTCAATAAGCCCTTTTTACAATAAAAGGAAGGGCGGGTCCATCAGGACGACATGGCTACCTCACCCAGTCGCATGCTAATCCGTGCCCACACACGCAAGAGACTGGCGGGGCATAGATAGATTGATAGATATTTTATTGACCACAACATATACAGCTCATATTTACAATAATTATTTACTTCTGGTCCAAATAAAGGCAAAATACTACACTTGGCACTACAATACATTATGTACCAACCGTGTGTCACACGATCGTACATAGTAACGACATTTCATTTTGTGTATATATTATGCTTGTATCTTCGCTCTCCCTTCGCACTGACAAGAACTTGAAATAACATGTCTGTTTTTCTCACCGTTAACTGTTAACCAGTGCGGTGTCGGTTGAATAGGAAATTTCCTGTTGCCTTTGAGTATGTATATAAAAGTGAGTGTTCTGTAATAAAGTTACTCAGTTGCCTCCCATCCTGCCTTTGAGTCACAACCTTCTCTCGGCTCGTCACAATTATATACACAAAGGTAAGAATAACAGGTTTTTAACGTATACAAGACATCATTTTGTGAACATGTACCGGTAATAAAACAAACTTTAGTAGTCATCAAAAAACAAACAAAATTAACAACCAAATTTGGCATTTATGTACAAAATCATACTCCAAAAAGCTGTTTTTTCCTTCAGTCAGAAATATTCACAAATATTCACAAATACTCGTAGAGGATTAAGTTAATAATCTTACATTGCTCTGCCAGGGTTCGCTGATCTGAAAATATATCCCTCATGTAAGAAAAATTATAAGTATCTCTGATATTTTGTGTCCTTGAGCATATTTGTGTTACGTGTACTTCTGTCTGAATGGCTCCACAGGTACGCAGTCGCTCCTCCAAAGGCAGACGGCCTCTCCCCCTCCTACTCCACCTACCTACTTCCACCGCCAGCGAGTGAGATGTAATCCTGAACCTAGTAAATGAGACTCAGAAACATTATGCCTAACAGAATAGATATCATGAACTAAGAGACCTGGATTGACTTCTCTATATGTTACTTTTCTTGAGGAGTCAGAATTAATGATATTACGCCTGAGTGTCTCCATTGCAACTTCTACATCATCTCTACTATCATTAATCAGTCCTTCTATGTAAGTCTTGTTGTTATACCTGGTTCTTAATACGGTCTTAATTGAAAATATCAAAGGGTCATCCTCCATCGAAGTCCTCTCTCTCCACATCCTACCAAAAAACTTTCTCTGTTTGCTACGAATAAGATCCCGCAATGGCAGATACCCTGATTCAATATAACATAATTCATTACATGTTGTCTTTCTAACTCTAACGCCAAGCAATAGTTTTAATCCCCAGTTATATAGTTTAACTACCGGCTTCAAGTCTGCATTCAACCATGACTCACATCCATACAGGATAGCTGACATCAAAGGCGCATCAAAAACTTTTTTTTTTTTAACAATAAATGGGATATCATTATTTTTATTCAGAAACGAAAAATAATTATTGATATGTGTCATCCTGGATCGAGCATGGGCCGCAACAGAGGAAGACACCGAGCCATCTGCAGTAAAAACTGATCCCAAATATACATATTGTGAACAGGATTCTACTGTAAGGCCATCGATCTCAATTGGCCTACCGTCTTGTGCTGTTCTACTAATAACAAAAAACTTAGTTTTCCCTACATTAATTTTCATCCCATAAGTGTGACAATATTGCTTCAATAATGTTATTTTATGGATGATAGCTTCTCCGGTAGCCTAGTTGCAAGGAGAACTGTATCATCCATTAACACTAATGAATGGCACCATGATAACAACCCATGAGGATTGCAATTATTCTTGATAAGCTTAATGAGATCATTAATGTACAAAATGAAAAGAAGGCACGATGTAGAGCTTCCCTGACGAACTCCCACAGTAGTAGTTATGATTGCAGTACCAATTACGCTGTTTGTTACTCTATAAATAGCTATCAAGGCTGCCAACATAACAGCTCCACAACCTAAATGTTCTAAAACAAAGCTACAACCCTGGTTGGAAAAGCAAGATGCTATAAACCAAAGCGCTCCAACAGGGAAAAATAGCCTTGTAAGGAAAGAAGGAAGTAAATAAACGATATAAGAAGTAAGGAAAAATTTAAATAAAATATTTTAAAAACAGTAACAACATTAAAACATATTTGATGTATAAACTGTTCAACATATAAACATTTGCTGGGAGTTTGAACTTTTGAAGTTCTACTGTTTCAACTACCCGAATAGGAAGATAATTCCACAACTTGGTCACAGCTGGAATAAAACTTCTATAGTACTGTGTAGTATTGAGCCTCATGATGGAGAAAGCATGACTGTTAGAATTAACTGCATACCCAGTATTTAGAACAGGATGGAACTGTCCGGCAAGATCTGAATGTAAAGGGTGGTCAGAATTATAAAAAATCTTATGCAACAAGTATAATGAACTAATTGGACGACGATGCCAGAGATTAATATCTAGATGAGGAATAAGAAATTTAGTAGACCGTAAGTTTCTGTCCAACAAATTAAGATGAGAATCAGCACCTGAGGACCAGACAGGAGAACAATACTCGAAACAAGGTAGAATGAAAGAATTAAAACATATCTTCAGAATAGAGATGATCACCAAAAATCTTCAAAGTCTTTCTCAATAAGCCAATTTTCTGTGAAATAGAAGAAGACACATACCCGTATATATATATATATATATATATATATATATATATATATATATATATATATATATATATACAGTATATATATATATAAATAAATATATATATATATATATATATATATATAAATTTTTATATATGTGTATATATATATATATTTATATATATGTATATATATACATATATATATATGTATATATATATATTTACACACGCATATATATATAAATATATATATATATACACATATGTATATATATATACACATATATATGTATATATATACATATATATATATATATAAATATATATACACATATGTATATATATATACATATATGTGTGAGTATCATAGAATGTATGGTTTATTTATGCCTAAATATAGATCGACGGATACAAGAAAAGATAGTATTTCTCTTTCTTACATCTATCCTGGTGTGATGTCCTTAGTGTACATCAATAGATATTATATTGTGTTTTGCATCATAAAGTAAAGTATTGACTGGTTAAGGAAAGTAGCCTAATGCTGAAGAAGTCCAGATGAAAATAAGTGCGAACCAATTATTCCTTCAAACCTAATATTATAAACAAGAATGAAAGAAAGATATTATCTTTTAAATAATGTGGAAAGTCTCGTAGAAATAATGATTTTCCATTGTCATTATCAGTTTTGAAACTTTCTTTTGATTTTATCACTCAGCAAGAGGAGTTTTATCATCATCTTCTTTATTATATCTATTTGCATTAATGTCTCACTAATCTATTCAAGAGGCAAATTGAAGCTTTAAATATATCATTTAATGCTGATATCTCTTTATTTCTTATATGAAATTGGATTGGGGAATATTCGCAATATTGGCAGAATATTTAAAAAAGATTCATTGTCAACCAAAATATAATCAATCCTTAATAGGTCAGAGAAACACAGTTTTATTTCTAAACCTCTCTGAATTACGTATTTAAAGGAGCAGAGGTCTTACAGGTTAATGGGGATTAAAGGTCTTGATTGATATTACCTTATCAAATATATTTGTATACAAATTTATTTTCTTTACTATGTTCTAATATTTTGGCGAAAGTCAGAATTTAATAGAAAGTGATAAATTGTACCTTTCCATATCAATTTCTTTAGATCACTTTTACTCGTGTAACCATGGGCTCAATAAGAGCATCATCAATTATGCTTTTAAGTTTTTAATAATACTTCGTAGGCAAGATGTTATTCAACGACCAACTTTTCGTCGTAAGTTTTACAGTAATTCTGAACATTATAGTATAAAGAAATTCAGATTTGTAATCCCAAAACGTTTTGTTACTTCCATTTCTGTATGAGGATATTCAAAACATAGTGATAAAGTACATTTTTAATGGGATTTATAATTTATATATAAATATAAGATCGTGTTCGACTGGTAAATGTTACTGAGGTGCCCCATAAGAAGCAGATGGTGCTTCCCGTGAGTTCTGACGAGTACGACGGGCGTCTTCTTCAGCAGCGAAGGCGATCTGGTCGAGGACGAACTGGGGGATTGGATGAGGGAATTCGGGAGCTACTGGAAGGAGGTCAGA